>NC_048298.1:79737156-79910022 GCF_013100865.1 Trachemys scripta elegans
CCCCGGCTCCAGCTGCTCTGCTCCGGCGGCGCAGGGTCCGGAGGCACGGGGGCTGCCCGAAGCCGGTAGCGCTGGCTCGGGCAGCTTGGCTCTTAAACAGAGCCGAAGTCTGAGTCCGGGGAGGAGCAGAGCAGCTGGAGTCAGGGAGGAGAAGTGCCCGGCCGGGGGCGCAGGGTCCAGAGGCATAGGTGCTGCCCGAAGCCCAAGTGCTACCGGCTTCATGGTTTGCCGAGCAGCCTCCAGACCCTGCGCCCCTGGCTGGGCGCTTCCCCTCCCGGGCTCCAGCTGTGCTGGGGAAGTGCCGGCCGGGGGCGCAGGGTCTGGAGGCTGCCCGGCAAACCGTAAAGCCGGTAGCGCTCAGGCAGCCCTTTTCGCATGGCTGGGAGGGAGGAGGGGGAGTTAGGGCAGGGACTTTGGGGAAGGGGCAGCGAAAGGGTGGAGTTGGGCCGGGTCCGGGTGGGAAAGGGGCAGGGCTTGGGCCCGTGGAGTGTCCTCTTTTTTTATTTTTTAAATATGGTAACCCTATTCAGGGATCTCAAGTTTGTTTTCTAGTTCAGCTTTAAAAAAGACAACAATGACAATGTCACCGCAACAACAGGTCTGAATTTGGTTACACTGGGCCAATTAAACAAAAGTATAGTCTTAAAAAGTACTGTCTTTATCTTACTTTGGGTACCTCCCAGCTCTCTTCTTTGGAACTGTCTGCTATTATGTCCTGTTTTAATTTTCCCTATTAGCTTCAGAGCTGACTTTTTGCCACCAAACAAATGCTAATTACCCATAGTCTGGCCGAGGATGGGACGATTGCCTACATATTGTCTGCCAGAAACACAGACTCCTTTCTTCTACCTTGAGCCACAGAACTAACAACTGTGAAGAAAAACTTTTGGGCTCCTTGAAGTGTAAATTCTTGTTTTTTTCCTGGCAACTTCTAGAACAGTAATGCAGAAATATCATAGTGCATCCAGCTGTGCTATCTGTGGGATTTTGGAAGAGAGAGAGAGTGAGTGAGTGAGTGAGTGAGTGAGTGTGTGTGTGTGTGTGTGTGTGTGCAATTTTAAAATATCCAGAACTTCAAGGGAGTCTACACAGAAGAAACATGATAGTGTCTGTGCCCTCTATCTCAGCCAGAAATACAAGTGCCTGAATGTTGCAGCTATACCTCCTTTTATTGTGATCTGACCTTTAAAATTCACATTCAGTGAATATTCACTAATATTTACTTAAAATGTGCTGTTTCCAAGAAGATCCTTACCTACGAACTCATTTGCTATAATATTCACAGCAACAGAACATAACAGGGGTCGGAGTACATTTGAAGTAAATGTATTTAAAAATGTGAACTAAAGTTCACAGACGTTTTGCAGTATTTACTTACCTTTAATATATGTTTGTACATATATGACTCCGCGACAGAAAAAAGCCATGGAAAAAACAGTTACTCACCTTCTCGTAACTGTTGTTCTTCGAGACGTGTTGTTCATGTCCATTCCAATCAGGTGTGCGCGCGCGCGCTCCATGGATGGAAGCCGGAAGATTTTTCCCCTAGCAGCATCTGTCACATAGGCACTGACTTCTGCTCCCGCCAGTGGGTGCGCAACCCCCTCTGCCCCTCCTACCCCTGTCCTGCCCCAACTCTGCCCCCTCCCTGCCCCTATTCCAACTCCGCCCCCAAATCCCCACCCCAGCCCCGCCTCTTCCCCACCTCCTCCCCTGAGCATGCCATGTTCCCACTCCTCCCCCTCCCTCCCAGCACGCTGCCAAACGGCTGGGTGGGAAGCGCTGGGAGGTAGGCAGAGGAGCAGGGATGCAGCGCACTCGGTGGGGGGTGGGGGAGGAGGAGAGCTTGTCTGCTAGTGCGGACAGCGCATCCACTAATTTTTCCCCATGGATGCTCCAGCCCCAGAGCACCCACAGAGTCAGCGCCTATGATTCGTCCAGTCAGCCTAGGCACCCCCTGAAGTCGTGCCTCTATGCCGCTCAATATAGAGCCCTTCCGACCCGCCACCCCCACAGTTCCTTCTTGCCAGCTACTCTGACAGAGGGGTAGGAGGGTGAGTATTGGAATGGACATGAACAACACATCTCGAAGAACAACAGTTACAAGAATGTGAGTGACCGTTTTTTCTTCTTCGAGTGCTTGTTCATGTTCATTCCAACCAGGTGACTCCTAGCCCTAAGTTCTGGAGTCGGGGTCAGAGTTCAGATGACTGGAGCACTGCTCTACCAAAGACTGCGTTGTCTCTGCCCTGCTGAGTGATAGCATAATGCAATGTAAAGGTATGGAGAGAGGACCACATCGCTGCTCTGCATATTTCCTGGGTGGGAACCTGCGCCAGGAACGCTAGTGAAGAAGCCTTCGCCCTAATGGAGTGTGCCCTGCCAGGTTATAGCAGTCACGGATGCAGGACGTGATCCACAACGAAATTTGTTGAGAGGAGACTGGAAGACCTTTCATCTTGTCTGCCATGGCCACAAACAGTTGAGTGGACTTCTGGAACAGTTTTGTCCTTTCAATATAGAAGGCTAGTGTTCTGTGGACGGCCAACAAGTGAAGCCTCTGCTCCCTGGCGCTGGAGTGTGGCTTAGGATAGAACACTGAGAAGAAGATGTCAGTTGATGTGAAACTGGGAGACAACCTTTGGGAGGAAAGCTGGGTGAGGCCTGAGTTGAATCTTGTCCTTATAGAACACTGTGTAAGGAGGCTCTGATGCTAGGGCCTTGAGCTCAGACACCCTCCTGGCCGAGGTTATAACTACCAGAAACGCCACCTTGTATGAAAGGTAGAGCAGGGAGCACATTGCCAGTGGTTCAAAGGGTGACCCCATCAGTTTGGAAAGGACCAGTGTGACGGGCTGGATCACAGAAACCCCTTTGGGAACTGCCAACTGATATGCTTATACTACCTCTAAGCCCGTTTTCCCTGGCAGCCTGGGACTTCAGTGCCCTGCCTGGTTTGAGCCAGACATGCTAGCCTGCTACAAACCCAGACCCAGGTCTGAACAACATCTCCCAAAAGCTGCAGGCTTATACCGGATAAACTCATAAATTTTTCGCCCTCTATAACACTGAGGGAGAGATATGCACAGCTGTTTGCTCCCCTCCCCCCAAGATATTAATTAACCCAGAGTATGTATTAATAAGTTAAACGGATTTTATTAAATAAAAAAGTAGGATTTAAGTGGTTCGAAGTAATAACAGACAGAACAAAGTGAATTACCAAGCAAAATAAAATAAAACACGCAAGTCTAAGCCTAGTACAGTAATAAAACCGAATACAGATAAAATCTCACCCTCAGAGCTGTTTCAATACGTTTCTTTCACAGACTGGACGCCTTCCTAGTCTGGGCACAATCCTTTCCCCTGGTACAGCCCTTGTTCCAGCTCAGGTGATAGCTAGGGGATTTCTCATGATTGCAATCCCCTTTGTTCTGTTCCACCCCCTTATATAGCTTTGGCACAAGGCGGGAATCTTTTATCTCTCTGGTCTCCACCCCTCCTTCTAAATGGAAAAGCACCAGGTTTAAGATGGATTCCAGTACCAGGTGACATGGTCACATGTCCTGTGAGACCCTAAGCCTTCATTCCTCCCTGCCTGATTTACAGGAAGGCCTGCAAGCAAACAGAGCCATCCACAGTTAATTGTCCTGGTTAATGGGAGCCATCAAGATTCCAAACCACCATTAATGGCCCTCACTTTGCATAATTACAATAGACCCTCGGAGTTATATTTCATATTTCTAGTTTCATATACAAGAATGATACATACATACAAATAGGATGACCACACACAGTAGATTATAAGCTTTGTAATTATACCTTACAAGAGACCTTTTGCATGCAGCATATTCCAGTTACATTATAGTCACACTCATTAGCATATTTTCATAAAATCATATAGAGTGCAACGTCACAACCAGATTGAGGTCCCAGGCTGGGACCGGTTGTCGGACGTGTGGGTATAGCCTGTCAAGACCTTTCAGGAAACGGCTGACCACAGGGTTGGTAAAGACCCTCTGCGCCTGGATGGAAGGCCGAAATGTCGGCCAAGTGAACCTTTACTGATAACATGGACAACTCCTGCTGCTTAAGATGGAGAAGGTAGTCCAGTATAAGTGGTATGGAGGCAAGCATCGGAGATGGACAGGGTTGCACCGACCAAATTGAAAATCTCTTCCATTTGGTCAGGTAGGTAGCCTTGGTGGAAGGTTTCCTACTGCCAACGAGGATTTGTCTAACCGGGTCTGAGCAGGAGAACTCCATCAGGTTCAGCAATGGAGCTTCCACGCCATGAGGTGCAACAATTCGAGGTTTGGGTGTTGGAGAGGGCCGTGATCCTGAGTAATCAAGTCCGGGAAGAGTGGCATGGTGATTGGGGCTTCCATGGACATTTCCAGGAGAGACATGTACCAGTGTTGGCGGGGCCAGGCTGGAGCTATCAATACCACCGAAGCTTCTTCCCTCCGTATCTTGAGAAGCAACTGTGAACGAGAGGGATAGGTGGAAATGCGTATAGGAGATGGCTTCCCCACGGGAGGAGGAACGCATCCGCAATGGAGCCTGGGCTGTGATTAGGAAGGAGCAAAACTGCTGGCACTTCCTGTTGCATCGTGTGGCAAACAGGTCTATTTGGGGAAAGCCCCACCGTTGGAAGATGGAGTTTGTGACATCCGGGCATAGGGACCACTCGTGGCCGTGGAACGACCTGCTGAGATGGTCCACCGACTCGTTCTGTACTCCAGGGAGGTAAGATGCTTGCACGTGTATTGAATGCTCCACACTAAAGTCCCAGAGCCTGAAGCCTTCCTGGCACAGGGGAGAGGAACGTGCACCCCCCATCAGTTGATGTAAAACATCACGGTGGTGTTGTCTGTCATAACTGATACATATCTCCCTGCGAAAGTGGGCAAAAGTCTGGCATGCCAGGCGGACTGCTCAGCTCTCTGACATTGATGTGGAGAGCGAGTTCCGCCTGAGACCAGAGGCCTTTCATCCTGAGGTCTCCCAGATGTGCTCCCCACCCCAAGGCTGACGCGTCCATCACTAGTGAGAGAGATGGCTGGGGGCTGGTGAAGGGGACCCCTGCACACACTACCTGCGGGTCAAGCCACCACAGGAGGGAGTCGTGGACTGCACAAGGCACAGTCATGACCCTGTCCAAACTGTCCCAACCCGGCCAATACACTGAGGCTAACCATGATTGAAGTGGCTGGAGTCTAAGCCTGGCGTGTTGCACCACATAGGTACAAGCAGTCATGTGTCCCAGGAGTTTCAGGCAATTCCTTGCTGTGGTGGTGGGGAACTGCCTGAGACTTTGAAGGATATCACCCAAGGTCCAGAACCTCACTTCCAGGAGGGATGCCCTGGCCGGTGTCAAGTCCAGTACCGCCCCTATAAATTCTATCCACTGAACCGGGAACAACATAGATTTCCCCACATTCAGGAGAAGGCCCAGTCTGTCAAATGTTGTTCTTATGAAGTCTACTTGTGCCTCCACTTGGGTCCTAGAGCAGCCTTTGATCAACCAATCGTCGAGGTATAGGAACACCTGTACCTGCCGCCTCTGCAGCCACGACTGCCATGCATTTGGTAAATACTCAAGGCGCCACTGACAGGCCGAACGGAAGGACTGTGAACTGGAAGTGGTTGTTGCTCACCACAAACCTGAGGTACCTTCTGTGGAACGCTGTGATTGCTACATGAAATTACGCGTCCTTCAAGTCGAGGGTGGCATACCAGTCCCCTGGATCCAAGGAAGGGATGATGGAGGCCAAAGTGGCCATGTGGAACTTGAGTATCTTCATGAACCTGTTGAGCTCTCGCAGGTCTAGGATGGGCCTGAGCCCCTTTGGCTTTCGGTATTAGGAAATACCGGGAATAGAAGCCCTTGCTTAGGGCTTCTCTTCCACTGCTCCCAGTGATGGAATGAGTGCACCTCCTGTCTGAAGAGTTGCTCGTGAGGGAGGGGTTAGGAGGGTGGAAGGGCAGGAGGGCCAAGAATTTGAGTGAGTATCCCCTTTCTACCGTGCGGAGCACCCATCAGTCCGATGTGATACGGGCCCATACAGGGTAGAAAGGGGATAGTCAGGACGAGACGATAAGGTGGTTGGATTCAGTCCATGCACTGGTGCACTGTCCTTGTGCACACCTTCAAAAGGCCTGTTTCTGGCCCAAAGATGACTTGGATCGGCCAGAGTCATGGCCTGAGGACGGGTGTTGTCTTTTCCTGCCGCTCCTGTTCCTCCTCTGGGAACTGTCCTGCCGGTTCTGTGTTTGGTAGAACCGTGGAGGGGGTTGCGGCCTGAAGTACTTCCGCTGGGTGGCAGGAGTGTGGAGGCCCAGCAACTTGAGGGTGATTCTCGAGTCCTTTAGGCTATACAGCCTTTTAACTGTCTTTTCGGAAAAAGGGAGCTGAACCCTCAAAGGGAAGATCTTGGATAGTCTGCTGGACTTCATAAGGCAGACCAGACATCTGTAGCCAGGAGCTCCTTCTCATGGCAATCCCTGTGGCCGTAACCTGAGTAGCCGCATCTGCCCCATCCAGAGCGGCCTGTAGTGAGGCTTAGGAGATAAGCTTCCCCTCCTCCACCAGTGTTGAAAACTCAGCATGGGAGTCCTGCGGGAGCAGCTCTGTAAACTTAGCCATTGCTCCACAAGTATTACAGCAGTACCTGCTAACAATGGCCCGCTGGTTAGAAACACAGAACTGCAAGCCAGAGCCACTCCTGGTACTCCTGGAGGCGCCGGAGCTGGTATAAATGTAACTGAAGATACCGACGCCACTCTAGACTGGGACCCCTGGCTTCGCCCTTGGCTTTGGTGGAAAGCCCAGGGTTTCCAGAAGAGCCACTGCGTCAGTTGTTGCCAGTGAGCAGGCCACGGTTCTGGGTAAGCATGACGATCCTTGATCTCCTGCTCCTACTCCTGTCTGAGCAAATGGATCAGACTCTAACTCTGAGGTCTCTGAGGAGCTGCACTAAGGAGCTGCACTGCTGGGCACCAACAGTTTGTGGCATGGGCTAGGGGACCAGCACGGCTCCCACATCTGGGCCATTCCTGCTGGGTGGAGGTTTGGGAATGGTGAGTGTCGTGACATCATCGCTGACTTTCCCCTTGACAGTGCCGTGGGACTGCCCAGTTCTAGCGATTTGTCCCTCCTGGGAGGGAAAAATGGCGCCATATGGCGTAACAAGTCATGGGCTGCCACAAATGCCTCAGGAGTCGATGGGAGCTGTAGCCGTCGGCTCCGTGGGGCCGGCAAATGGGGAGGGTCCGGATTCAACTGTGCCGCCACCAGGGCGGGGGTTGACGCGACCCTAGCAGGTGAAGGGACCGAGGTGGTGTGACCCAACTGGGGTCTCACAGCGGCCGGCTCCTTGATCTTGGCCGGGTGAGAGCGCTCCCTCTCTGGTCTCACTCAAAGAAGAACAGGATTTGCCCCATTATTTGGTAGAGTCCTTGAGATCCTTTAATATGACAGGACCTGTATATGTGTATGGAATGCTATGATTTATGTTTGATTCTCTGTGCCATCAGCTTCCACCTCCTCTGCACCAGCATTTCCAATCAGTTCCCAAAGTATCAAGTCAATGTGTGTTTCTATTTTACTTCAAAATACAGTTAATATATTTGCAAAACTTATGAAAATACTGAATTTGACATGTTTCTTAAAGTTCCTTAAGTATGTTTGTACAGTGCCTAGCACAATGAGGCTCCAACCTGGTTGAGGCCTCTAGGTGCTACCACAATATAAACATTATAATATAAAGCATATAATGAGATGAGAGAAGGGTCCTAGTGCCATATCTTCCCACACACACACTACCACCACCACCAACACCAAAGCAAAGAAACAGAGAGGAAACAAATGAGAAAGAAAAAAGGAAGAAGATTATGTTCAGAGTTCTAGGTTTGCTGGCAACCATTCATCTAGCCATCCAATAAAGGAAACGATCCTTTTCTCTCACCACAATCTCTGCAGGAAAATAATATTTTTATTGTAGAGAGACAAGGTGGGTGAGGCAATATCTTTTAGTGGACCAACTTCTGTTGGTGAAAAAGACAAGTTTTCAAGCTACACAGAGCCCTTCTTCAGGTCTTTTTATTTTGTCATTTAATTTTGCTCTTTTAATTCAGATATCTCCTGATCTGGATTTCTTTTATAACTAGAGAGTCTTTTGACAACTTCAGTGATTTACAAAAGAAAAATGACTGAGTATACTGAATCTATGAGTATTCTCATTTAGCACTTTCATATTCATAAAGAATATTAAGAATTCACATCTAAATAGCTAAAATGGCAGGAAATACTGGTGGCAGCTAACAGGAAAATTATTTGATAGAAATCATGATTTATTTCATAAAAACATTCTGTTCCTTCAGTGGCTGGAAAGAGCAGGCCAATCCCATTTACAAAAATATTTGTTGTATCTCTGTTGTATTTATTTACGTTTTAGGAACTATCTAACTCAATCCATAAAACTGATGGAAAGAACCTAAACAGTTTGTAGAAGAAGCAGCCCTTCTCCTTCCCCTCCTGGCTGCAGAGTCAGGAACCAAAGGAGTCTTCAGGGGTTCCATCAAAAACCCTGTTCTTGGGGTGTATGTAAAACTTGCTTGTTATAATTTGCAAGGCCTGAAATTTGGCATGCCCATTTCTCAGCCCAGAAGCTAGGGTATTTGACTGGTTGTTACAAAAGTGGGATGGTGTGGAGGGCTGGTGGCTATAAAGGGTTATTTAAATTAATTCTGGTAAGGAGTTGTCAAAATACAGCAAATAATTAGTAATTGGGGATGCTTGGGAAGCAATACTGAACTCCTTAAGAAATATATTGCCTGGCCAAGGAGCTATTCCAGCAGTTGGGAATTGTCAGAGTACAAGGATGTTCTAGTTATATATCCTGCACCGGGGCTTTGAGGGGCAGGGATGGAAAGAATTAGGAAAGGCTCATTTACACTGTCCATATATTCCCCTCAGTAGCTGGATAAACCTGCTTTACATCTACTTAGCAGCACAAAGCAACCTTAACCTGGCCAATCATCTGGGTGAAGGCCCCCCTCCTCCACTCATTCCATTCCATTCCACAAATAAAACATTGTGCTAACCTGCCAATAAACTCAGCATACTTTTCAAGAACAAAGTAAAAACATTTCCATCAAAAGGCACTTCACGTTTTTGCCAAAAGCTATTGCCTCCCTCCTTGGTTATGAAAAAAAGAATTTTGCTTAAACGAGAAAATACACAAATAAATCCTCCAGTCTCTCACCCCTCCTCCTCTTTGTGAGCACATCACTGAAAGCATGTCTGACATGCCAGTCAGTGTATTCTGTTCCTGATTTTCAATAGCACTTTCAAAATACACCTCTACCTCGATATAACGCTGTCCTCGGGAGCCAAAAAATCTTACCGCGTTATAGGTGAAACCGCGTTATATCTAATTGCTTTGATCCGCCGGAGTGCGCAGCCCCGCCCCCCTGGAGCACTGCTTTACCGCGTTATATCCAAATTCGTGTTATATCAGGTTGCGTTATATTGGGGTAGAAGTGTTTAAGTATTCTCAATAGTACAAAAACTACGTACATCAGTTCAACTATTGGATAGTGCACTGGACTAAACAAGAAGATTTATGCATTGTAGAAAGTGTCTGGAAAGGGTTCCCAAGAGACTTCTGAAATTCATGCTTTTAATCTTTCATTGGATGAATTGGTCCTAAAAACTGACTTAACCTGTCTTGAATACTCAGAAGAGCTTCAGAATATTAACTAGTCAACACACTCCAAGAACTGGAAGTTTCAACTATACATGTATGTTACACTTCCCTTTGAATTGTTTCCATAAAGCACGGAGACACAAGAATACACCTTTTGGTTCAAATTGAAATGATCACTTTAAACTCTTTTTCCCTTCACATCTGTGACTTTTTGACGAGAGGAACCATTGTTAGGGACCAGATTTTAAAATCCTTTTTCCAGCTTGCACTACTCCGTGCTAAACTTTAAGAATTGAGTTTACTACTATTTCTTTTCTCCCCTCTCTCCATTTTTCTCCTTTTTCCTTCTCCTCCATTCTCTCTAATTTTGTTGTGTAGTACAGGACAGACCATGTATGCACCCAAAATAGCAGTGCCAAAAAAGATAAAGGGGCACTATCAGTTTGCAATCCAGACAATTTTTAGAAAAAGAGTTTAATGTATATACTGTATAGTTTAACATACTGCACATGCCCCCAAATCCCACAGCTAATTTAAATTAATTATATTTTCCTACATTTAAAAAAATGTTTTCTCTCCCCTATACATTTTGAAAGACTCGTACAAGCCAAAAGGAAAATAGACTAACAGATTATAGGTAGGAACAGCGAACTGTTAACTCATCCTGTCAAGCCTACAAGTATTTATGGGGGTCTCAAAACAGTCTATAAACTTAAGTATGTCCTGAACTACAGTATTGAGCCACAAAGGTGTGATTTTTTAGCAATGGATTTGTAGCCTTAAGTTTGAATCTCCTCACTTTTGTAAATTTGTCAGTCCCTTAACATTATTTTTAAAAGGTAATAACTTGTAACAGAAAACTTAATACAGCATTCTATTCAGAAGAGATCCTGCTGATATACTTTCTATTTAATTTTTGTTCCAGCCTTTTTATAGTGATATTTGAATGAAAATAAGTTATTTACTTCTTAAAACTTTCTTTGTCCTTGTGGTTTATTCTCTATTTGAAGTCATAATTTCCTTCTTGTGACATCACAATCATTTTTACAGCAGCCAGTTGTGATTTTACAAACAGGGGATTAGGACTTCAAAGAGAAATAAACAGTAGGAGCAAAAGAAATCTTAAAATACAATTTACATACAAATGTCACTAACAAAACAGGAGAAGATACATACAGCAAATCTGTAATAAGGGCAGCTTTTTTCTCTAGGTAGGATACATTACAAAGTTTTCCAGCATGAATCAGAGTGGCTTTAAAATGTGGTCCTAATCTGAAAAGTTACCATATTAAAATAGCATTTTCCTGAGCAACAGATCCACTCCCAGCATATTTTCAGAGACACAATTATTTTAGCAACAAAAATGCATTTGCACTACTTTTTTAAAAAAACTCCTGTTAACAATGCAGAAGCAGCACAGTTCTGAAAGAGTGAGCTAAATCCTATTCAAGTGCTCACATCATCAACATCAGAATTAACTAAGTTCCGAACTACATGGACATATTCTGATTCCCATCACATGTGTGCAATTGGAAACAAATGAGTTCTACAGGAGTAACAGAGAGCTGAATCTGAAAACATTTGAATTGCACAGATGAAAATAGGAGCAGAATATGGTTTTCAAAATCTTTATTACTTTATATCACTGGTGACAATGCATGAGTCAGAAAGAAGCCTGCTTGATTTTTAACTCCCATCTTGAATTTGAGATGCTGGCAGTAATTAAAGCCATCTTTTTGTTCATACTAAACAAATGTGATCTGGAATCACCGAGACATTATAAACATGGAAGCCCACAATGCCATATTTACAGAGTCACTTTGCAAAGTAGATTATTTCAAGGGAGCCTCATGAATTGTATAAGTGGCCAGCTAAATATTAACAATTCTTTTTGGCAACTAGCAAACTAAACAAAACTAACTCAGATCTTTCTCTCCATTTGTCCACATCCTCAACATTATGTTTATATATTACAAATAATCTTTTTTTTTTTTTTTTAAACACAGCTGTTTGAAACAGTCCCCCCTTTCAGATGTTAAAGTAGTTATTTCAGGAGTTACCCCAAAGTCTGAACTCAAAAGACATTTGACACTCCCAGAGCTTTCTCTCTGTATGGACAGTGAATCCATATACATATTCTACCTATGTTCTTTTATTCAGAAGTCATATTAATAGTAAAGTTCACATTACCTTATCACTAGACCTCACCCTTTTGCCTGCTATGCCACAAAACCTAGCAATGTTATACATATGTTTGCATCTTTCCCGGGCCACAGATTTTAAGTTTTTAAAGATACAATTAGGTATTTTAATGGAGTCTCTAGGATTTTTAAAAAATCTTTCTAATCCTTTATCTCATGATACCTAAAAACAATTTTCCATCCCAATTTTGCCCTCTTCTGTTGGGCAATTCGTGACATTTTTCCTGTTTTGAATAGAGCTGATATTAACATGGTTATTATTTTGCTTTCTTTTAAATAATAAATAGGGTTGGCACAAATCAATATTTATTTTATAATCTGACAGATAATTGTTTATTTTTAAGCGTACTTTTTATATTTTTATCAATTTTAAATGTTCACAGCTGTCAGAAATAATGGTGGATCAGACAATAGGGGGTTAGACAATAATTATTCAATGACAGTGGATGTTGAGACTTATAACTTTATAACTGTTAAAACACTAGCTGTCAACTCACATCAAAATATACGAACTGAATACCCTTAAATCAACTTTAAAAAGTTGTCAAGCAGCATTTTTCTTACTTTGCCTATCTGTAAATTTCAATTATTATCAATGGAAATATTTTTCACAGGTGTCTGTCCAGTGAAATCCATATTTATCAACATTTCCAGGCAAAAATCTAATCCTTTCAAGCCTCCTACCAAAACATCAACAGCCCTAAGCAATGCTGAATGGCGTTGATTACTTAGGAGCTAATGCAAAGCCAGCAGAAGGACTACAGTTCACCATTTTTGTGAGCCCCACCAAAAGCGGTTTACAGATGATATAAAAATGGAAAAATAGACTAGTAGATGGTTCTAATAATAAGATATTTAAGTGCCTGGATGTGTGGGGGCAGGAGTTTCAACTATAAAAATATCTGTATAAAGAGTTTCTAACTCTTGGCAGTGTCCCTTTAAGTACCTAATGGGCCTGAGACTGATTTCCCCAGAGAAAGAGAACTCCCGAGCCCTTTTATTACTGCGCAAGGCTCAGGTGCTGCTACAGCTCCCGAGTCCCGACTTTCCCTGGGAAAAGGAAGCAACATCAAGCGTAGAGACAGGCTGGGACGCCCAACTCCTGAGGCGTGCAGGCAGGGTGAGGTGCCCCCAGGTGAGGGCGATCCGCTTGCTACGGGCGGTGCGCGGGAGTCGGTCCAGAAGCGCCACCCGGTTCTTAAGGAGGGACCCTGTTTTGTAACCCGAAAAGCAACGATCACTCCCGGGAGGAGAAGAGGGTTTCCTAGGTCAATCAGCCCGGCCCCGCTAACGGAGCTGGGCTCCCGGGACAGAGGGAATAGCTGGTATGTGTGGCCGACACGGGAGCAGAGGGCGTGGGAGGGCGGCTCGACCCTACAGCGACACCTGGCCCCGGGCTGCGTCCGCCAGCCACGCTGCGATCACAGCAGCCGCCTAACACGTGCTGCCTCGCTTGCTGACCCCAGCCTATCCTCCTCGACCTCCGGCCGCGCCCCCAGACCGCGTGGGCCCAAGGACGGGGCTCCGCAGGGCAGCGATGCGCCGGCGTAGGGAGGATTCACTAGCCCCGGGAGGCCTCCCCCGGTCCCTAGCCCGGGCCAGAGGGGTCGGTGTTGTACCCCAGCCGGGTGTGTCTCCTCCCTGCCGTGCGCGATGGGAGGGACGGCTGCTGGGGCTGCTCCACGCCTGGCGACGGCGGCTCCGGCCCGGCTCCCCTTCAGCGCGGAGGCGCCAGAGCTGGTGCTGTCACATGATGCGGTTCCTGGAAAGTTCCTGGAAAGCAGCCTGTGCAGTCACCAGCTCGGAGAGGCGGGGGGCGCCCTGGGCTAAATACGTGCACGCGTCTCCGTGCTGCCGGGGGGTGGCCCGCTGTCCCGGCGGCTCGAGCCCGCTCCCCTAGCAGAGGCCTGGGCGGTGCGGGCGAGAGGGGCTCCCCGTCTGCCTCCCGCTTCCGCGCGCGGCTCGCCCAGCGAATAAGAGCAACCTGCTCGCCCCCCACCGGCCCCCACGGGCAGGGCTCCGGGGACCGACCCCCACCTGGCTTCTCCTTGTCTCCAAGTCCCCCGCCCGGCTACTGACCCAGGGACGCTGGTGAGGCGAAGGTAAGAGCTGGGCTCGGTTCCCCAGGCGCCTTCCTCTGCGGCCGCCCGGCTCCGGCCGCGCCAGGCGGCTTGTTGGCGGGGCCGCGTGTTCCTCGACAGCAGCAACAGCGGCGGTGCCCTGGCTGGAGCGAGGCGGCCCCTCCGCTCCTTCCCCGCGCGGGCACGTTGGGGACTCGCCCCTCAGCTGGAGCTGCGCCCCCGGGGCTGCTAGCCAAGTCCGCCGCTCCGGGCGAGGCGAATCTCCGCGCCGAGCGGGGGGCTGCCCCGTCCGCTTGCGGGCGGCTCCTTCCCGTACTGGGCGCGGGGAGAGGTCGCTCCGCCCGCCCGGCACCCGCGAGGTGGGCGCTGTGCTGGGTGCGGGGAAGCGCGGGCTGGGGCTCGGCGGTAAATCTCGCTCTTCTCTCGGCTTGCAGGCTGCGGCGGGCGAGGACGGCCCGGCGCCCCGGGCAAGGAGCTGGGGCCATGTCCGAGCGGCGCTGAGAACCGGGCGCCGCGGGGCTGGAGCGGAGCCCCCCGTCCTTCCCGGGCTGTGACCGGCGGGTGACTTCTGCCTCCCCCCAAATGACCCTGCGCTCTTCCGAGTCCTCGGATGGCGCGGAGCGGGCCGGGACCGAGTGGCGGGGTCCCGGGGCTGAGGTGACCGAGAGGGTGGCGGCGGAGCGCCTGGTCGCGGCCATGGAGGAGCTGAGGCGGGCAGGTAAGCGAGCGGGTTGGGGGACAGGCGCTTTTCCCGGGGGATCGGCCGGGCACATGCACCGCGCATCTCGCGGCTGGGCCGGGCTAGCGCCGGGCCTAGCCCCGGGGCACTTGTCTGCTGCTTGGGGAGGCGGAGATGTTGGCCGCCTCGGCGTGGAGGTGCCTCAACCTAGCGCTGCCCGTTGCGGAGCCGGGCTTGCTTCCCCCGGCCCTGGGAGTCTGGCCAGCGGCCGGCCGGTGGGAGCGTCCCGTATATCCCTCAGTGGCAAATAAACTGTCTACTAGCCCAAAGGCTGGGTCACATCCCCATCCCGGCGGGGGTTGGCTCCCCTCCCCTCCGACTCCGCGGGCAGAGGGGCTTCTTCCCACGGCTAGTCCCTGCCCAGCAGCCTCTCCGCTAGGCAGCGGGACGCGGGGGAGCCGCTTTGCCCAGACTCCCTTCCCTCGGGCTGCGGGCGGACACACGATTTGTAGCAATTTCGTGCTAATCCGCTCTCCATTGGATCACCCAGCAATGTGCGCCATGGAACCACATCGCTTTTAACTTTTGCTTTAAAAAAAACTTGTCTTGCTGTGGTGACTGCTTCTCAGAAACCAGCTTAGGGGGCTTTGTTTCCTCTCTATCTTTAGGTAGAGGAAAAGTAAGAGACAAAATCTCAATCCCATACGCAGCAATGAACGGGGGAATAAATCCAATTGTAGATTACTGGGTTTCTATTTTTAAAATAAATTTAAAACTTTTAAAAAATCCTCTAACTTCAAGTCGCCTGTTCCGGAAGGATGGTATCTGGTGGAAAAACTAATCTTACAAATTCTCTGAGAACCATGTTTTTTTTTTTTTTTTATAAAGATAGCTTCACTTTATATATAAAAATTAAGTCTTAATAAAATCATGAAACACTTAAATAGCATTGTTATCCCAGATGGAATTCAGAATTACTGTCTGGGGGAAATAAATTGTTAAAAATAGTATCAAACTTGAATTTCCCAAAGTCCAGAAGAGTTTAGCTTAGCCCTCTTATGTTCCCATACACTTTTAAAAACCTTTTCAGTTATATTTATATCACTCAAATGTGGAAAAGGAAAAATAGCTCATCATACAGCTCTAGAAATTATTGGTTTTTGAAGTGAGGGATACTTGCAGGTCAAGGGACAATCAAAGGCATTACAAAATGCACAATTTTTATCTTCATTAGACTGCCAGAATGGAAGCCTTGTCTCATAACATGGATTTCCTCTTACTTGTACTATCTTATTTCTAACTAATACAAGTATCATTTGACTAATAAGCTAACCAAAATTATTAAAAGTAGAATCATTCTTGACTTCAAGCATTTATGTAGTTTGATATGAAGTTATTTGGAATGTTGTACACAGGATGGTACATGATAGTTGTCAGCAAATTTTGAAATCTAATACTTATTCACACAGGAATACACATGGAAATAGTGACAGGGTCATAGTTTATTGTATGGTATCATCAAGTTAAATATTTAATAGACATTATACAATGCCTGCTTCTTTGCAAGTTATAGTTCTTGCTTTTTCTAGTGATTAAAGGAAATAAGATTCTACAAAAACTTTTTTTTGTGGAGGAAAAAACAACAACAAACCATCTCCCTCTTCTAACAGGGTGGTACTGGGGCAGTATGAATGTTGCTGAAGCCAAAGAGAGATTACAAGATACTCCTGAAGGTACTTTCTTGGTTAGAGACAGCTCCCATTCAGAGTATCTACTGACTATCTCCGTAAAAACATCAGCTGGACCAACCAATCTGCGTATCGAGTATCAAGACGGCAAATTCAGACTGGACTCCATCATATGTGTTAGATCTCGGCTTAAACAATTTGATAGTGTGGTCCATCTGATTGAATACTACGTTCTTACATGCAAGGATAGAAAAACTGGGCCTGAAACTTCATCAAATGGAATAGTGCATCTTTATTTGAACAAACCTCTCTATACTTCAATTCCATCTCTGCAACATCACTGTAGAATAACTATAAACAAATGTACAAATAAGATCTTGGAACTGCCTTTACCAACAAGATTAAAAGAGTACTTGAAAGAGTATCAATACCAGGTATAAATATCTTTTCTAAATATATCTCACGTAGAGTAACTTTGAATGCAACTATTAAGATCAGCCAAAGAACTGAGTATCCAGCTGTACAATTCAGCATGGAATTTATCATCAAAATAGGGTCAGTCTATTGGAGGGAAGGGGAGGTTTGGATTTAAAATGCCTCCAAATAAGGTTCTGCGCAGAGCCTTCCCAAGTCATATTTTTGATGGGAGTGGAGGGGGTGAGGCTGCAGTCTCTTTAACAAGGTATGTTGGGATCCTTGGGATCCTGTCCAAGATGTACAGTGTTATGTTTGAAGAAAATGGTGTAGAGCACTGTAATGGCCACCAAGTAATATCTGAAGTGGTGATCCACAGGCAGTGGGAGAGACTGCAGCTTTAGATGGGAAAGGTCATAGAATAAGTAAATGGCCTCAGTTGTCTGATTCCGAGGCTAGTTAGGTGCTGATGCTGGTATGCTTTTGCAATGTTAAGTGGCTTGTGCTTGTGATTCTCTGGCCAAACTTATGCAACTAATCAACCAAGCCAAAAAGCTATCAACCTCCGGTTTTAGTCTGTACTGAACCATAATCCTGTGGGGTTTTTAGCTCTTGTTTTTTTTTGCAGACACAAGAGTACTGCAGTAATCAAATTAAAAACCTTTTGGAAATAAGCTTTTAAAACTGGATTTAAGGGGAAACACTTCATTATCTTTCAGGGGACCCCAGTGTGTCACTGATGTATCAGATTGGTATACCAGCATCTTTGTTGATGTGTTAACATCTTCCCTCCTTACTATTTAGCCTCTTTTGGATGAGGCCATAGACTCTACACTGCAGCTGTGCAGTTGCTCAGTTTCAATATCTAAGCATGAATATCAGCAGTTATGGCTGCCTTCTACAATGTAGAAGACCTTTTTCAATTTGTTTCCTAGAATTATAGGAAAGTTTGTTTATACACTACTGTAGCTATCAGATTTCAGACTGTATTCAATAAAGTGAACCTAACTGCACAGGTTGTATTTCCTTCTAATTTGTGTTGAAACTTGCTACTTTCTGATAGTAATGTTTCCTGTGAACCTCAGTTCTCCCGCGCCCCCCAACAATATGCAAGTGAGTGCACAAATATCAGATGGTTGGATTATTCATATTAGTGGAGTAGAGACACTTTGATGAACTTCTGTAACTGAAATGGTGGTAGAGGAAAATAGCAAAGATGATACTTGTATTGCAGTAGCTCCCAGAAGCTGCAAATGGGATGAAGACCCTACTCTGAGAGAGAGAGAGAGAGAGAGAGAGAGAGACACACACACCCTCTCTCCCCCCCCCCCCCCCCCAACAGAGCAGGGTCATAGAGATATGTGGTTACATAGGGGAACTAGTCCACAGTTTGTTGCTCAGTCATCACTTTTATAAACAGGCAAAGGTTTAAGACTATCTTAATGTCTGCTTTTTCATATAGAACAGAACTTGAACAAGGACTGCCAAGACTCACTATAACCTAAACCTGCCCAGGTTGAAATGCAAAACAAACTGGGGCAAAACTCTTTTATGCTACTGTCCAGAACCAATAACCACTAATCTAAAGAGACTTTAGTCTATATGACAAGAATCCCCCAACTCAGGCTCCAAGGCTCACTTGAAGTTTTTTAATTTTATTTGATTTCCTAGAAGTGTGCAAGAGTAGAGCGCTCTGATCCCCTCATGCCTTCTTGGTCTAACCACTGGTCTGTTTTCTGGGGAACCCTAATTCTGGAGTACCTTGGGACCAAGGGCTGATATATGTATGACATGCTGGATCTGGAGATTGCTGCAAGGCTCTGTCCCCCGTAGCAAGCCAGAACATCTGGCAGTAGCTACCAAAGCACAGTACCCCTCTATTCTGCTACTTGTTGCACCTATATTTTCAGTGTTTGCAGATTCACTGGTATCAAAAACACATGACTGCACTACAGTTGTTGGCTGGAAATTTCCAGCCAGGTAGGGGATGGTTGAGCTCATGGGAGACTATCTTTTAGCCCCAGTTACTTTTAGTGTTTCTGTCGTCTCCTGTCTCCTTTTCTTCCTCCCCCACACCCCCAATCCACTGAGATGTGCTACTACTGCCAACAGCAAGCTCTTATACTTGCTGATAAATAACTGCTGGGTTTTTTTTTGGTTGGTTGATGGGTTTTTTTTGGGGGGGGGGGGCAAATGTGTTGTTTAATGGTCATTTGACTTCAGGGATGTCACAGGGTAGAAGGGAGGTATTGTACTAAGTTGAGGGAGAGACTACACACTCCTAAAGATAGTTCTTACCTCTTAAAGAATCTACCATGTGTTAGAAAAGTGGATCAAACAAATTAGAGTTGTTTTGGGGAGCAGGATTGTTAGGAAGCAACAGTAAGTTATTGACTTAGTACAATGAATGTGAGTCATGGCTTGCCAGTGACAATGAGTCAGCAGGTGTCTTGGAGGTCTCCCAGCGTAGCTAGATGTCTTCTTGTTAAAAACCATTAGAAACCACCTTGATGAGTGAGCTAGCCAGTCCACACAAAGGAAGTGGGTGTGAGAATGCCTATTATCTTGATCTGAAGGCCATGAAAATCACCTCTTCATGCTGTCCAATATTGTCTGATTGTTTACCCTCTGTCTGTATCCATCTGTTGTCTCTTATATTGTATGGTCGTTGGAGCAGGGACTGTTGTCTTGTTCTTTGTTTGTACAGCACCTAGCACGATGGGGTCCTGGGCTGTGACTAGGATTCCTAGGTACTATAATACTAATAGTGCAGGTGGAAAGTGAGTTTAAAGATGTGGGGGAGGGGGTGAAATAACTGAAATCCATATATGTCGTTGCCTATAAGACTGAACTTTAGGAAAACCAAGCATATGGTAAAAACATGTGGCTGTTGGGCTCTCAGCAGGACCAGAGGGCAAGGACTTCAGCATAATAGTCTACATATTTCCAAGGAGAGCTTTAGAGAGCAATAAGGTACACAAAGAAACTATCAGACTTGTAGTGTCTGACTTCAGTGATAAACTGTGTGGCTCTTTGTTGCAGTCAAAAATCTAAAAGAAACCCCTATTTAAAAAGGAGAGGCCCTCCCTCCCTTCCCCCCCTTCCCTGTCCCCCCCCCCACACACACACACACTTGGGACCAACCAAAAATAAATAAATAAAGTTGGAAAATGCTCCAGAAGCTGAATGCTACATTAAGAAAAAAAATTACAATACAAGAACAAAAGCTGTGTAGTTGTAGAGCCCTGAAAATCTGCAGATATCTACTTTATATCCACAGACCATGTTCGCGGATTGGATGCAGATACAAAATTTGTATCTGTGCAGGGCTCTGGGTAGTTGGGGATGAGAAACAAGCAGAGATTTTATTAGAAAAGATTGGGATGGATATTATGCAGGAAGTTTTCAGTGTTGACTCTGATACAGAGTTAAAATAAGAAAACAACCAAACTAAATGTGTGCCTCTAGATTTCTTTCACTGGCATGGCTTACGTAAATGAGTATTTTGTTTTGGATCAAATTGGCTTTAGGCATTAGATAATTGAGGTTTAAATTCTGCCTGCTGCAGAAAAATGAATGTCTGAAATTGCTTCATATAGGACCAGTCCAAAGTCCATAGAAAAATTCCTATTAACTTCAATAGGCTTTAGATCAGGCTCTATAATCTTCGTGTGAGAAACAGTTGCATGGTATATTGCTTTGTCAGAACCACTGTAAGATAACTTTTTAAATGTGGTTGTATTTGTTAAAATTAAATATACATGTTCAGGCCCCAGTCCTACAATCAGATGGAGTCAGTCTTTCATTGAGTTCAGGTCTTGGATTTGGTCCATATTTCAGGGTGGGCTTTTCTGTTAACCTGCAGTACTGTATATCACTCATTGCTGAAAATTTTCCACGTAATATCTGAATCTCCACAAAACCTCTGCTCATTTCTCATCCCATAATACATAGCACACAAGTTCCACATGTATCGATCTAACTGTGGGACTGTAGCCATAACTAATGATATAATGGGACAACTTTCCTTCTCCTCCCCAGCAAAGATGGACATAATTAAAATACCATCTTTAGTAAGGAAAAAGTCATAGATCATTATTTCTGTGATTTTTTTGTTGTTGTTTTGTTTATGGAATTCCTTGTTGTTTCACTTTCTTATATGAAAAGCAGTTTTATACAGGACTTAGCCTGTACAAGATACAGTCTGTGTGTGCTTATATGTAAGGATTGTAAAGGTTTGTATTGTTAATTATTACATTTGTGTTAATTTTTTTAAACTCAGTTATACTTTAACATCTGCCATGAATTTAAGCTACGTGGTGGTGATGTCTTAATATGGGTATGCTTTGATGGGGGAGAGATTGAAAATAAGAAACCAAGCATTATATGTGACTACATTACACAAGCAGTAGTAACAGAATGCCTATCTGTAGGGAAATTAGTTGAAGTACTTCAGAGGGACATTATCTGTAAAGAAAATTACTTGGATTAAGATCAGTGTTTTGAAGACATTAATCTGTTCTTTCTCTTTGCTCCCTGATTGTCTCTGACAACATAATCAATCCACAGCAGCGTCAAAGAAAAAAAATTAGTTTCACTACAACCAGGGAATAAATAGAGTAGTAGAAAATTGGAGGAATTTTTGTTTTAAAATGGGTTTGGGGAAGAAATATAGAAAATGACAAGTCTCTGAATAGACTGCTTTGCAAAACTTTCCATGAATCATTAATGACCTCTTAAAACGTACCCTGAAAGTTTTACATTTTTAAAAGGCTAACATATTGATTTGGCCATTTCAAAATTGGGATAAGAAATATAAGCTTACCAAAATAAGGTACTTAATTTCTTCCTTTAAATAACAAAACCAGCTTTCTAATCTTCCCCTGTATTTAAAATACCAGGCAACTAGTTCTATGTTTGATATGTTCTAATTTTGTAAATAAAATAGAGCTGAAACTTTATTTCAAACCCAACCTGACTCTTAATTTTCTTTCCCTTATTGGTCAAAGTCAGACGTTTAGGATTTGTATATATGGTTCAATATGTCTAATTAACACACTATTAAAATAGTTGCTTTTCATTTTAAACATTGAGATTTTTCAATATTTCATCCAGGTACTTTTAAAATTCAACTTGTAGATTCACTGCATAAAGAACATGAACATAATGTATTTGTAAATTTCATTTTTATGTACTTTAAACAATGAACTAAACATTGCTTAGGTGGAAAATATGTATTAAACTTTGCAAATACCTGTTGCAAATGTTTATTGCCATGCATTCCAGGGATTTCTTCCTGTAAGGAATACGCTATATGCACATTTGAAGGTTGTTCTGCTCTTAGAGCTACACTATCTTTTTTTGGCCAGAGATTAACCATACTAGATTAAATATAATTAAGAAAAATTACTTCCACTACTGTTCATCAAGAGTTACATTTTGTAGAAATTATTTTAAATTTAGATATTATATGAACATTTCAAGCTTTATTCATGGCTTCCAAGGCCAAAAGTGACCGCTGTGATCATCTAGTCTGACTTCCTGTATAACACCAGCTATAGAATTTCCCTAGAGCAGGGGTCGGCAACCTTTCAGAAGTGGTGTGCCGAGTTTTCATTTATTCACTCTAATTTAAGGTTTCGCGTGCCAGTAATATATTTTAACGTTTTTAGAAGGTCTTTCTATAAGTCAATAATATATAACTAAACTATTGTTGTATGTAAAGTAAATAAGGTTTTTAAAATGTTTAAGAAGCTTCATTTAAAATTAAATTTAAAATGCAGAGCCCCCTGGACCGGTGGCCAGGACCCAGGCAGTGTGAGTGCCACTGAAAATCAACTTGGGTGCCGCCTTCGGCACACGTGCCATAGGTTGCCTACCCCTGCCCTAGAGCATATCTTTTAGAGAAACATCCAATCTTGATTTTAAAATGATCAGTGCTGGAGAATCCACCATGACCCTTTGTAACTGTTCCAATTATTAATTACTTGCACTGTTAAAAAGGTATGCATAATTTCCGGTCTGAATTTGTCTTTGTTCAGCTTCTAGCTATTGGAATATACCTTTCTCTGCTAGATTGAAGAGCCCATTATTATATATTTGTTCCCTGTGTTATGTACTAATCAAATCACCCCTTTACCGTCTCTCTGCTAAGCTAAATAGATTGAGCTCCTTAAGTCTATCACTATCAGGCATGTTTCCTAATCCTTTTAATTATTCTTGTGGGCCTTCTCTGAATCCTCTCCAACATCCTTGAATTGTGGACAGCAGAACCAGACAGTATTCTAGCAGCAGTCCAAATACAGAGGTAAAATAACCTCTTTTATACTTACTCAAGATTACTCTGTTTGTGCATCCCAGGATTACATTAGCCCATTTTCTTACACTGGGAGCTCTTGTTCAGCTGACTAGCCATTACAGCCCCCAAATCTTTTTCAGAGTCACTGCTTTCTAGGATACAGTCCCCCATTCTGTAAGCATGACCTATATTCTTTGTTCCTAGATGTATACATTTACATTTAGACATATTAAAATGCATATTGTTTGCTTGCACCCAGTTTACCAAGCATTCAGATCACTTAGTGTCAGTGATTTGTCTTCATTATTTACCACTCCCCCAATTTTTGTGTCTTCTGCAAATTTTTGTTTTCAGCCAAGTCACTAATAAAATGATAATGTACTTAGGGCCAAGAACTGATTCTTGCAGAATTCCTCTAGAAACACACCTGTTCAATGAGGATTCCCCACTTACATTTTGAGACCTATCATCCAGTTTTTAATCCATTTACTGTGTGCCATGTTACTTTTATATCTTTTTTTTAATCAAAATGTCATGCAGTACCGAGTCAAATGCCTTACAGAAGTCTAAATATAGTACATCAACACAACTATCTTTATCAACCAAACTTGTAATCTCAAATAAAATATCTTAAAAATCATCAACTTAGTCTGTCAGGATCTAGTTTCCACAAACCCATGTTGATTGACAGTTATAAAACTTAAACCATCTCCTTATTGTCCTTAACTCTTTTGTCTATAGCTTTCTTCTTATGTCCCTTTGCCTCCCTTATCTATTTTCTACAGTTACTAGTTTGTGATTTATTTTCCTTACTATCCACTTCCCTTTTCTTCCATATTACTATTTTTTTATAAGTGTCTTCCCTTCCCTTCCCTTCTAGCTCAAAGTGGTTTTTTTTAACAGCCATCTTCCTCGATTGTGGCTTTGGGGGCATCTAGTGAAGATTTCTTAAACAATTCCCAATTATTATTTACATTTTCCTGATTTAAATTCTTCCTCACAGCTGATTTTTGGCTCAGAATTGTCTTCAGCTTTGTGAATTCGGTCCTGTTAAAGCAGTGTATGTGTGTATATATTATCATCACTGGTCTGGACTCAAATTGTAGCGGTTACATGCTGCTATTTTTTATGTTTAATCTGAACAAAAAAGTAAGTGTAGTAGGTATCGGTAGCCACTCCAGCTACGCGGAGGGTACTCTCCAAAAAAGACTGTTTATGTGCACAGGGATGGTCCAGGAATTCTCCATGGAGATCTCCAGGAAGCTTTCCTGGAGGTACTCTGCAATCCTTTGCAGAAGGTTTCTGGGAAGGGCTGCCTTATTTCATCCACCAGAGTAGGACACTTTCCCGCACCACTCCAGTATTCACTCTTCTGGCATCATTACAGAACACATTTATTGCAGTATAGGGACCTGGTCTGCATCCAAACGCTTGCAGCATCTGTTACCCCCAGGAGAGTGATATCGCATAGGGGAAATGGGGGAAGTTTTCAATGCTAGCCCTTAAACCGCATATAATTCAACAAGTAATCCGCCCCGTTTGGTGACATCTGGATCACACAACCACGCTTTCCCAAATGTGCCAGGGTTGTGGTTGGAAGGGATCACCGTGTATTGCAAGAAGCATTTGGAAAGAAAAAAAAGGGGGGCTTTCTGTTTGTCTCCCTACCCCCCGCCCCAACCTGGTGCTGCTTTTGTAAAAAAACCAAACTATTTGGGGGGCTTTACAATGGTGCCTCCCCTTAAGCACCATCCAGGTTCCCAGGGAAGAGGGGGCTTTTCTCAAGTTCCAACTTCCAATCCCGAGGATGTCTTCACAAAAGCAGCAGCACAAGACCTCTTACCACCTTACTCATCATGGCTGGAGCAGCAAACCGACTCTTGCAATAGCCAGGAATTGTGATTACCTTGTGGCTTGCAGTGAACTGTATTGAGGGGTGATTTTTTTTTTTTTTTTAATTAAATTTAACCTTGCACCAAAAACTATGTATGCACTGTCAGTGCTACCCTTGTGCTTTGCATTCCTTGCAGCTGAAACCTTTTCCGTCGGTGCATCTTCCACACCGGGACAGAGACTTTCCCAGATTAGAAGGTGGAAAAAGACGACTTGGGAAGACATGTTTAATGAGTTAAGGTGCACCTCCAAGAGTGACAAGATAGAGCTCAGAGCATGGAGGATTACACTGTCCAAGAACCTGGACATGGACAGGGAGGACAGGAGAGTATGCAGGGAACAAGAGCGTGCCACACAGGAAGAGATGCTGTGGATTATGAAGGAACAGACATGTTGAGGTTCAAGAAAGGCAGCTGGATGCTAGAGTCCCTCTGCAGCCTATGCTGAGCCTGCTGCTATAATCGCCCAGTTCTACATCCTCCTCCCTAAAACATCCTATGAGGTGGGGGAGTTCGGTATCCCTTTCACTCCACACCAGGAGAGGGTACAAAGACCAGAAGGTGCCCATTTCCACACCTTTGATTGTTACTGCAGTGCATCTGTAAACCAGCTTTCCTTGTTTCTCCCCCCACAGTGTTAACCTGGGGCAAAAGGGCTGATATTTTACTTTTCTTTGCTGTCTCTGGGTGTTTGTGTACATAATAAAACTCAACAGATTGAGGAGAAAAGGCTCTTTATTCATCCAACACACGGTGGTTGGTGGGGGTGGAGTTTACAGGGGAGAAAATGCAAACAGAGGGGACAGTTTGGTATTCCAAAGCCTCACAGAGCCCCTTGATGTACTCTTCTTATTGCCCTGGTCTCTGGCTGCTCAAAATTGGCTGCCAGGCAATCTGCCTCAACACCCCGCCCCGGTGGAAACTTTTCTCCCTTTGTTTCACAGATATTATGGAGCACACAGCAACAACAGTGGGGATATTGCTTTCACGAGGTCTAACCTAGTAAGCAAACAATGCCAGCAACCTTTTCAACATCCAAAGGCACATTCCACCACCCTTCTGCACTTGCTCAGCCTATGGTTGAAACGGTCCTTACTGCTGTCCAGGCTGCCTGTTTATGGCTTCATGAGCCAAGGAAACAAGGGGTAGGCTGGGTCTCCCAGGATCACGATTGGCATTTCAACATCACCAATGCTTATTTTGCAGTCTGGAAAGAAAGTCCCTGCTTGCAGCTTTCTGAACAGACCTGTGTTCTTAAGATGTGCACGTCATGCACCTTTCCCGACAATCCCACATTGATGTCGGTGAAACGGCCCCTCTGATCCACCACCGCTTGCAACACCATTGAAAAGTATCCTTTTGGGTATACGTACTCTTTGGCAAGGTTGCGTGGTGCCAAGATAGGAATATGCGTTCCGTCTATTGTCCCACTGCAGTTAGGGAACCCCATAGCGGCAAAACAATCCACTGTGTTCTGCACAGAGTCACTACCCTTCTTAGCAGAAGTCTGATGGCCCAGCAAACGTGGATCCCATGTTAGATTTACCTACTCCAAATTGATGCCCCACTGACTGATAGCAGTCTGGCATTGCAAGCTTCAATAGAGTGGTTGCCACTCACTTCTCCACTGTCAGAGCAGCTCTCATTTTAGTATTGCTGTGCTTCAGGGCTAGGGAAAGCTCTTCACACACTTCCTGGAAAGTGGCTTTTTATTTATTTATGTATTTGAAAGTTCTGCAGCCACTGTTCTTCATCCCATAGGTGCATGATGATGCGGTCCCTCCTGTCAGTGCTTGTTTCCCGGGTCCAGAAATGGCGCTCAGCCATGTCAAGTTGATGTGTGACTGGCATCGGCAACTGTGAATTGCTCCTCTCTCTGTCTGCAGAGCTGCTTGTATGGCATCACATTGTTCCATGCAGCAGCTCCTGTATCAGCTGTGTAAATACTGCAGGATAAGGCACGAGGTGTTTGTAATGCTCACAACAACAGTGGTCCATGCTTTTCGTGCTGTGGTGTCCACATGGGTAACCCAGGCTTGCAAAAAAGATTTGGTTTGTTTGCTGTTGCTTTCAGGGAGGGAGTTAAGTGCATCATGGGAGGCTAACGCCATATTCACATAAGCACCTGTGACAATGTTTTGGTCCCATAAGGCATTGCAAGCCCAACCCAAAATTCCACTCAGCTGCATGCACTGTGGGATAGCTATCCACAGTGCAGTGCTCCATGCGTTGATGCAAGCCCTGATAGTGAGGATGCACTCCCCTGACACAATGAGCATAGTGTGACATGCAAGATCTACTTGCTTAAATCGGAGGCTCCATGTCGACTTACATGAAGTCGACTTAACTTTGTAGACATGGCCTCAGGGTTACGAACGCCTCAGGAATGGAGGTTGTTCGTAACTCTGAAATGTTCATAACTGTGAACAAAATGTTATGGTGGTTCTTTCAAAAGCTTACAACTGAACATTGCCTTAATACAGCTTTGAAACTTTACTCTGGAGAAGAAAAATGCTGCCTTCAACCATTTTAATTTAAATGAATCAAGCACCGAAACAGTTTCCTTACTTGTAAATTTTTTTTAAACTTTCCCTTTATTTTTTTTTGGTTGTTTACATTTAACACAACACTGAACTGTATTTGCTCCCCCCTCTTTTGTCTCTGTTGCTGCCTGATTGCATACTTCCAGCTCCAAATGAGGTGTATGGTTGACTGGTCTGTTTGTAACTCTGGTGTTCGTAACTCTGGTGTTCATAACTCTGAGGTTCTAATATACGTTATAAATAGGTACATAAGGAACCAGTCATCCTAAACCCTAGTGTGATCTGGTGGTCTGTAGCAGACACCAACTAGTACCCCATCTTGTGCTTTATCTATAAGGACATTGGTCCATAAGCAATCAAGATCATTTTATTCCGAGTGATCAGTGACTTGGAAACAGATAATACCATTTTTGACAGTGCTACTTCCCCTCCCCCCCCCCCCCCCCCCCAATCCTTCCTAATAGATTATAACCATTGATTTCTAATAATGAGAATCATCCCACTGGGTTTCAGTAATACCAACTAGAGCAAATTTATGCTCATAAATGAGCAATTCCAATTCCTCTTGTTTATTACCCAGGCTCCTAGCATTGGTATATAGGCTATTCAAGAATTTCTTCTCTTCATGCCCTTTGGTTCCTTGATTAATTTTATTCTCAACATCTCAATTTTGTACTGAGCACTTGTCTCTTCCCTCTTTTTACCCTCCTCTTTTATTAGTTTAACACTCATCTGACTACTCTAGCCAGTCTGTCCCTGAGACGATTGATCCCACTTCCACTGAGGGGAAGGCCATCCAAACTGTACAGCCCTCTCTCCACCTAGAGGGTGGATCAGTGTTCCACAAAACCAAAACCTCACAGCCCTATCCCACTTACCTACCCAATGGTTCATTTCTAGAGTTTCTGCCTTCTGCTTGTGGGATAGCAAAGATCTCCAAGAAGATAGTTTGGATGTTCTTCTTCAGCACACTTTCGTGTTCCATAAAATCATCTATCATCTGCGAGATATCTCATGTCATTAGTGCCTATGGAACCATCACCGGGTGGATCCTTTCCTATGAACTTCAGAAACCTATCCAATATTAGAGTGATATTTTGTGTCTTAGCTCCTGGAAGCCAGGACATCTGGCTGTCCTTGTAGAATGTTCTTTTGAATCCCCTGCCAGGCTCATCTATCTTTCTTGAATGGTTGGAGAACTCTTTGTAGACAAATATTTTCTAAGGTTGGGCCAAGCTGCTGTCCACTGTTGTCCTATACACCTCTCCATTCCCATGGACCAGCTGGCTCTTGAAAATTATCTTCCATAATTTCTGTCTTGAAGACCTGGTATTGATTGGAAACTCCTATCTGTGTGGAATTCCTCCTGGTTCTCTCTGGTGACCACAGCCAGCCTATCCTTTTCTGACTTCGGTCATGTAGAATACTGCTGAGAACTCTTGCCTCTGGTTATGAAGTACTAGTCTCCTCTTTCTCTGACTCCTTGGTGGCCAGTTCCTTTCTTCCTTGAACCTGGGATACAGATGTTTCCTAAACCTGGCTGTCTAGAAACTCCTCAGCATCTCTGATTCTCAGTGGCATCTCTGCTTGCCCCTCCAATCCAAGTCTTCTCCAGCAGCATAGGAAGTCCTTTCTGGCTTCAGGCAGGAAAGAAAACATGTCACATCTGTTGCAGGTCACCACCACTGTTCCATTGCTGATCATCATGAAATTGCATGTAGAGGTGAGTTTGGAAAGAGAGCCTTCCAAACTCCTTCTCTAAACTATACTTGAAACTCTCTTGTTACCTGCCTCTGTTTCTGGGTCTCAGTTTTGCCAGCAAGGGATTTTTTTTTATACCAAGTCTTCCTGCTTAACTTATATGTATTTTAATAGTGCATGTGCCATATTTAACTAATATACTAGATTTTTTTTATTGCCAACGTGTCCTGAGGAGAGAGAATTCCTGAAAATATAACCTCTGTTTTATATCACAGTCTATATTATTTAGTTTTAATGTAAAGTGTTATATTAAATTTAATGTCTTGAATTAAATTTTAGTTTTCTAGACACATTCAGAAATGTTTTCCGTGAATCTGTATTATTTGTCCTAAGTTAAACTGATGACAATGTAGTGTATTTTTCTATGCCCAACTTGGTTTCAGAAGTTTTATGAGAGATTTGACAAATTAGGTGTGTTTTAAATAAACAAATGTAGAGGCTCAGATTTCACTTTTTTTGTCCTTAAAGTGGAATGCCATTCTACTGCCAACTGAAAACAAAGTATAGTCCTAATTGATTGTAAAACTGGTACAACCAATTTAAGTACATTTTGACTCCTTTATCACTTGGGGGAAAAAACCGCTTTATCATGTAGAAAATAAATAAAATATTCAGATGCTAATATAGCACCAGACGCTATTTTGTATAAAGAATCCTCCCAAAGGTGTGGGTTGTTTTGTTTGTTTGTTTTTTAAATTACTAATTATATGTGTGAGGGGGTTTCTAAAAGAATCGATAACTTTGTAATGCTTTTTCTTTTCTTTTTTTTTTTAAAGGTGTGGTCACTTGTAAAGTCTGGCATTTTGATCTCTAGTAATCCATGTTTAAAAAAAATAATAGCATTATCAGAGTGGGAGGCTGAGCGGTTTGGTTTTGACAGCCCCCCCTAATCTAGATATTTTAGCCAAAGGAAGTCATGCAGTCCTGAAGTGTTTCTTCTGCATTCTAGCCCTAACTACAGGGGAAACACAGAGCTAATCAACTTCCGATTTCTATTGCTGCTGATGAACTTAAGCAACCAGAACTGCATTTACTATTTCCAGTTATTGCTATATATTTAAAGAAAACACCAAGATGAGCACATGCCTTAAATGGATTAACCACATGATCATCTTGATGTTGGTCTCATAGTTTCCTGCCCCATCTCCTCCTGATTGTCATTCTAACTCATTGCTTCATGTCTATAGTTCCTTTGGCCAGGAGGGACCTATGAAAGGACTTAGGCATAGCATCACTGAACGTTGCGGCATCTAACTTTTCAGCACCTAGAAAAGCACACGAACAACACTGTGATCCAGAAAGCTTAGTTAGACACCTAGCCTCCCTATATAGTGTGTGAGGAGACACAGGTGCCTAAGAATGTGATCCACAAAAGGCAACACACTAGGTGCAGAGCCACCTAAGGTAGCCAATGGGAGATGCCAAGGAAAGGGTGATAGGGGCTGGGGGACTGCTCTAACCATGGGATTACAGAGTCATTCTTGCTTGCTCTCTCTCAGGCCCAATGACTGTTCCACTGTGGATACTTAAATGGTCTTTGGGCCAGAGCGAGAGAGAGAGAGAGAGAGAGAAACTAGTCCAGTAGTTAGGGCAGCTATCTGAGGTAGGAGACCCTTAGCTCCAGTCCTCCAGTTCCTGTCACTTTCACTGGTTAGCCACCATGGAACAGCTTCAACAGGAGAGACTGAGGGAGTCCCATAGCACAGCGTGCCTGAGATGTGGGAGAAGCCTGTTTAAATCCTTTCTCCCCTCTGCTAGAAAGGGGGGAAAGTAAATCTGGGTCACCCACATCCCAGGTGAGGGTTATAATCATGGGGCTAAGTTGGGCCCCATCACTACCTCCAGCCATTTTGAATGGCATCTGATCCCATAGGAGTGTTCAGAGGCTACCTACTGGACCAGGCCTCATGCATGACTATGAATACCTATCTTCCCCAAGGCTGTGATTTGCCCTGGGGCTTAGGTGTGAGATACCTAGAGGGAGGCAGCAGCCCTTGTCCCCGGAGGCAGAAACAATCACTTATGGAACGTCTATCCTGAAAACTGAGGCGTTGAATGAGTTTAGGCACCTACAGAGTTTGGCTGGGGTTTTGTGGATCGCAGTGGAACCTAAAACTGGGACTTAAGCATGTAAGTATCTTTGTGGATTTGGGCCTAAGCTCTTTGGGGCAAAGATGATGGGTAAAATCCTGACATGACTGAAGTCAGTGAGCTTTGCTATTGACTTCAGTGCGATCAGGATTTTGCCCTATGAATTTCTCCCTCTTCTGTGAAGTGCCTGTGACACTTCTGGGCACTATACAATAAATCAAAGTAATAGTTTGCGTCATGCCAAGGAAGGCACTTTTTTTTTTTTTTTTAATTTTCAAATGTATGCACATTAAATACAGATGTCAGGCTTCCAGTGATGTGACATTGCAGGTCCAGTGTTTGGTCACCACAGGCCAATGGATAATATGATTTCTATGTTCTGTATACATCTGAGAGAAACAAGCAGGCCACCAGAAAAGTAGGAAATTGTGAAGGGATCCTGAGGTTGCTTGTTTATTGTCGTCCATGATTCCATGTCAGTTTTGCTCTGTTTACAAATATTGCATTTCCTCACTGCCAGCCCTACAAACTCTCCGTGATATCTGAAAGCCTGACAAACATCCCAGTTGGACTTTAGATACAATTATAATATACTGCTTCCAGGTCACTGGTGTTGCTGCACACAAGAAGAAAGAACTTGTCCATTTGTATGACTGTCTCAATAAAATACACTAATGTGTAAATGATATATTGGTACACCAGTTTGAGTCAAGTAGTAGTGATTTTATTAATCTTAATGTCTATTCTTGAACAACTGACAAATCTGTACATGTATGTGGGGTAAAAACATTCACCTGAATTTATGGAAGTGTTAGAGTAAGGTGCTATTTAGCCATTATTTTAAAATAATTTAAATGCCTCACATTGAAATCATCCCAGAAAATGGGCATGCCACTTTTTCGGGGCTGACTACTTCCAAATATTCTTTTAGATTTGCTAACAGACTGCCTCTTCAGAAATGCTACCTAAGTGCTAACATATATTTTATCAGTATATATTTTAACTCTTTTTAAACTCTTCTCAAACCCAGTATACCTTGAAGCCTTCCTTTTAGGTTGTAATGTGTCCTGGGCCCACATAAAGTATTAACTTTGCTGTAAGCCATACATCAGTGAAAGAATTGAAGGAAAAAAGGTATGGAGGTTTTTTTTTTTTTTTTTTTTGTCAGTCTCATCTCAATAATGCAAAATACGCCTAGCATATGCAGTATATTAACTCTAACCAGTAATACTTTGGTTTATATATTCTTAGCCTTGTCACAGATACTTGTCGCAGATATTTCCGGAGTACAGTCTCCAACAAATAGCTGAGAAAAGTTTCCATAAACAACTTCAAATCTGCTTAATTGTCTGAGTGATTTAAACTACTTACAAATCAGATTTTCAGAACAAGGTGGCAAAATTTTCAGGAGCAGCTGCAGCAACTGCTATTTTTGTTTCTTAAAGGAGAGTCATCAGCATTCAGAGCAGATGGTAGCAGGCTTGCTGTGACTGCCTACATCTTCAAGGCAACACATTCTGGTAATACAGCCGCTCTTTTCTTTAATCCCTATTGCAGTCCCCAGATACAACATGTGCTGCAAACTGAGTTTAAAAAATAAATTGGGTTATAAAAAGCAAGCACCTGTCATCACTCAAGCACACATGATGTCTGACACCTATCCTCACTCAGAAGAAAGTACTTTGATGACGTGACAAGAAATTACATTAAATCACACTTGGATCTATGGATTATAGGCTCCTATTGTTTATTACATTTTCAAATATCTAGATAAAACAGGGACTCTTGAGAGAGAGGGGTTCATATTTAATAAGATACTATTATTAACAATAAACAATAAGTATTGGTTTGTATACGGCATCTGAAGTACAGTAAACACATTGTAAAAATACCAATATATTTGTTGAGATGGGTCCTAGTTTACCAATATTACTCTTATATGAGAGTTTTTTTCTTTGTTTTAAGTTTTATGCAGCTGTTCAAATGAGGTGCAAAGTAGGTAACTGTGTATAATACTGTATACGTTACAGCTCTATGTTTGGTACTTTCATGTGGCTGAGCCCATACTTACAGATAGAAGTCAATACCTCCACTGAGTAATGAGTCCAAATGTTTGTTACAACAACCCCAACAGATATCAAGTAAGTAGATTAAAAAAAAAAAGTAATAAAAAGATCCGTTAGGACTAAACGTTGTTGTTAATCATTTAGAGAAACTCATTAGTGATAGACCCCCCCACAAAAAAACCATGACATTTGGTCCAATCCTGTGTACTTCTGAGCACCTTCAATTCCCATTAAAGTCCACAGAAGCTGGGCAAGTGCAGCACTTCACAGGATGAAATGCAAAGTGTATTGCAGTGATAGTTCACAAAATATAAATTGATTGATAGTACAACTAACCTACTGACCCATGTTCAAATATGAAACACACAATCATTATTCAATTGCATGGGGGGGAAGAATGTAATAAATACTACTACTAGTGGTCCTATTTATTAACACTTGGAGAGTTTTACATCTTCAAAGAATTATGTAAACAATGCATAATGGGATGATCAGAAGACACAGGAAATTACATACAGCCTTCTAATTAAGAAACAAGCAAGTGGCAAGGTTTTTTGAAAGTTTATCCCCTCGTGTGCTATTATGAGATCATATTTATTAAAGTTATGTAGCATGTAGATACGGAATCCTTTGGGAAATCTTTGTTACTGATTTTTTCCAGATATCATGGCTCAGGCTAAACACAATATATTGCTTTCTGCTTTCTGCTTCCAAAAGAGGAGTTTATAAATGAAACTATATTCTGGATACAAGTTTGGTTTCAACAAAAATTCTCTTCACATATATAAGCTCCCCACCAAAATCAGTTTGAAGTTTTGAGTGGGTTTCTATGGTGGGTTTCTATAGTGAAAACTAGCCTGTTTTTGTTAAATGTGGCTCTAAAAAGTTAGAAAAGGAAGGTGAGGTAATATCTTGCACTGGACCAACTTCTGTTGGTCCAAAGAAGAGCTCTGTGTAAGCTCATCCTCTCACCAACAGAAGTTGGTGCAATAAAATATATTCCCTCACCTACCTTGTCTCTAATATCCTGGGACCAACATGGCTACAACAACCTTGCATGTTCTAAAAAGTTAACAGGAGACTAGAAGAGTTTAAAATAGGAAGCTTAGAATGTTTGTTGAATGTCTTAGGGAGAATCTGAGAAGTTGGCTAACAAATTTCTCTTGAAGCAACTATGTGTGTAATGTATCAAAGGGGTAGCCGTGTTAGTCTGGATCTGTAAAAGCAGCAAAGAGTCCCGTGGCACCTTATAGACTAACAGACGTATAGGAGCATGAGCACGAAAGCTCATGCTCCTATATGTCTGTTAGTCTATAAGGTGCCACGGGACTCTCTGCTGCTTTTATGTGTGTAATTAAATTTTGTGCTAACATAGATAAAACAAGAATAACTTGCTGAAAATAGATTTCTCAAGTACAAGACCCTCCCCAAGTAGCAAAAAATATCTTTTAAAATTGGACAATCTAACTAATTTAATCTAATAGTAGTAGTATCAACTAGCCTGTAAACAGAATTTTGAAGCAGCAGTGGAGAGCCATAACTAGAACAATTTTCTTGTTATATGTGGTATTTATATTTAATACTATTGCAGAAGCCAATTTAAGATGTTTATTCCCAGGCAATGTATTAGTCAATAGGAAATGCTGAAGGGAGATCTAAAAACAGTGAATGGAGGCTAAATTAATTTGCAATGTTACTAAAGAAAGGAAGAACAGTCAAAAGACTGGGAAATTGCTTTCTCTAGGTCCAACCATTATGGTATTTTATAACTGAAGAGCAACCCCAAATTGTTCCATGTGGCCTTGATCCCACATCTGTGTCTTACAGGCAGACTAATGGGCCCGAGCAAAGCCCTATTGACTTCACTCCTAGCAGTATCAAAAAAAGAGAAAGTATGGACATGTATGGAATTTTTTACCTGACTGGTGTTGAAGGGCTACTACCTTAGGGGAAGTTATCACCATGTATCTCTGTGCATGGGGTATAAAGATCCCACCCTCAGCTACTCCCTGGGGGGGGGGGGGGGGGGGGTGTATGAAGATTCTGCTACTCTCTGCTCTCTCTACCCCTTCCAAAGGGTCAGATGAAAATTCCATTGCTGGTGAAGAAGTATATAGTAGTGGCTGCCTCAGTGGCCTACGTCTCAAGACAAGACTGCTGCTGTGAAGAGGCAGCAGGTTCGTGGCTTAGTGCTTCCAATCCATTGCCCAAGAGCACCGTGACAATCTTGTGCCCCTACCATTCACAAAACACTCGGGTGATTTGACATGTACACAAAGGTGAGAAATAAAAACATACTAGGGCTAATATATATAAAATTTGAAAATGGTCAGTAAGCTAAAAATAACTAAATAGAAATAATAAATGGGAAAGGGCTATGCAAACAAATGGGGGGGGTTCAGAACTAGGAAAGGGTTCAAAATAATTTATAACAAATTAAGCAATGAATAAAAAAATGAAAAAATTAAGAACTAATAGTGGCCAGCCAGAGAGGCAATGCTCTTTTTATAGACATATAAAAACATAAAATTATATAGAATATATAAAAATATATTAAAAACAAACAAAAACCAACAATGACATAAACCCAATGGAAGTAAGGGGGGATATGATAGAGGTATATAAAATCATGAGTGATGTGGAGAAAGTGGATAAGGAAAAGTTATTTACTTATTCCCATAATACAAGAACTAGGGGTCATCAAATGAAATTAATAGGCAGCAGGTTTAAAATAAATAAAAGGAAGTTCTTCACGCAGCGCACAGTCAACTTGTGGAACTCCTTACCTGAGAAGGTTGTGAAGGCTAGGACTATAACAGAGTTTAAAAGAGAACTGGATAAATTCATGGTGGTTAAATCCATTAATGGCTATTAGCCAGGATGGGTAAGGAATGGTGTCCCTAGCCTCTGTCTGTCAGAGGATGGAGATGGATGGCAGGAGAGAGATCACTTGATCATTGCCTGTTAGGTTCACTCCCTCTGGGGCACCTGGCATTGGCCACTGTCGGTAGACAGGATACTGGGCTAGATGGACCTTTGGTCTGACCCGGTACGGCCTTTCTTATGTTCTTATGTTCTAACTAACCAAAGATGTCAGTTGTTACTATGATCCCTTTGCTTGTATGCTATCTCCTTTTCTCACACCTTCATTTCCTTTAGGCCCCAGTACTGCCAGGAGTCCCTTGCAGGTGCACCCACAAGCCTGCAGAGAGTTTGTTTGATTGTAATAGGACTCCATCTGATCACTGGAGTCTCTCTGCAAAGATCTAGTTGCAGGTGTGACACTGCACCCCATATTCATCATAGTAATGTTGTTATGATTATGACATAATTATAATGAATTTTGTACAAGATAAGTCATGAGGTGTAATTGAAAATGTTATGATTTGATTAATATGATTATCTTATTTGTATGCATGTATAACTTTTGTATCTGAATTTATGAATATTGACTACATATCTGTATTTCAAATGTAGTTACACCTGGGTAATGCCCACTGACAAGATGCTTTCAGTCTAGATAGCTGGTTGTGAATGGCCTAATCCAGGAAATGGGCCATTAGGAAAAACAATAGACCTTAGGAGAAGCTTATTCCCTACCTAGTGAGCCTTCCTGAGAATGTTACAGACAGCCTGTAAGTAATGGCTGCTATGATTCTACAAGGACATGTGACAAGACCATATGATGCTGGACTCCCATCTTGGGATATCAGTATTTTTCCACAAACTGGTCTGGGAACCAAACTTTGAAACAAAAGGGTTCCTATCGTAGGCTAAAGCTATATAAAGCAGGGAGTGACATCATCTGGGATTCTTCACTCCCCACACAAGAAGACTCCTGGAAACCTGAGGAACTGGGGGAAGTGCTGGACCCAGGCTAAAGGGATTTCTAGCCTGTGTATGAAACACCTGGGGATTCCAAGCTGCAAAGCAAGTGTAGCTTGTGCCTTAAGAATCTACAAATCTGCCTGTACCTCAGTTAGGGTGAGAATCTGCTATTCATATACAATCTATGTAGTACATTAAGTTTAGCTTGTGCTTTTGTTTATTTGCTAGGTAACCTGCTTTGATCTGTTTGCTATCATTTATAATCACTTAAAATCTATTTTTTTTGTAGTTAATCAATTTATTTTATGTTTTAATCCAAACCAGTGAACTTTGACTGGAGTGCTTGGGGAAAATCTCTGCTTGGTCATCACAAGTGTGCGTTGTTCTCTTCACAGTGAGGGAGAGGCAGACCGGGTATTAAACCCATATACTGGCCAGATTTGACTAGGGCAGGATGGTACTGCTCTGGGGTCCTAGGCTGGGAAGCTGGTGGTGAGAGAGTCTGCCTGTAACTGCAGCTGGCTATGTCCCTATCTGTGTGATTGCTGGTGAAAGTGCAGGCTGTAGGGCTTTGCAGCTTGTCACAGCAGCACAGTGTGAGAGGGAGCCCAGGCTGGTGGGTCAGAGGGCTCAGTGGTACCCCAGTTCTAGGTGGCACCCTGGGGGGAACCCGTCACAGTGGCGTAGTTGGCAGGATTAAATGCACAGCTTGTTGTTCTGAGAGAGCACTTCATACACTGGTGGTGATTTTAAGTGAGTTCTAAGTGTGGTGGCTTGAGATCAGTCAAAGAGGTTACCAGTTTGTTATTTTCTGTTTGCTTATTTGGGGAAAGAGAATAGGGACAGAAAAGCAGCAAAATGAGTGAAAGTGAAACTAATAAGAAGCTGGAGCTGTGTAAATTGCAGGCAGAAGAGAGGGGGAAAGAACAAAGGAGACTTATGGAATTAAAACGGCTGGAAATTGAGACACAGAATGTCAGACAAGAAGCTGCACACGGAAGAGCCATGGAACTGCAAGCCAAAGAAATGGAGAAGGAAAGAGAGAGAAAGCACCAGCTGGATTTGATAGAGAGGCAGAACCAGAACCCCCACACACCAGGGAGTCCTACCTCTCCAAAAATCCACAAATGGGAATGGTTGTGTCCTGCATACAGCGAGATGGGATATTGCTGAATATTTTATCACCTTTGCGAGACTGTATGTATTTCATGAGATTCCTGAGGACCAAAAGATGTCTACTTTGGTTGCAAAGTTGTCTGGGAGAGCTCTGCCTATATTCAACAAGATACCAATTAGAGATGCTTCAGATTATGGTAAATTAAAGGAAATGGTTTTAAAACAGTTTCAGATTACACCTGTAACATATAGAGTATAATTTTGAAGCCTTAAGAGGGGTGCTGGGATGAGTAATGTGGCATATGTAAACCAGATGAAAGATTTGATGGAAAAGTGGGTAAAGGGAAAAGGAGTTACAAGCTTTGAAGGAATGTGTGATCTTGTTGCTCAGAAACATTTCCTGAATATATGTAGTGATGATGTGAAGCAGTGTTTATGGGATAAAAAGGTGAAAACTGTTGATGAACTAGCTACTCTAGTTGATCAATTTGAGCAAACTCAAGCATCTATTGCAAACAAGCCACAGACAGGGATTTAAACCTGGTGGGAAGCAGGGTTCCTGTTTTACCCCTGGGAAGAAGATGGGGGGGGTGAGCACTCACCTCCCCAAATCCATTCCTCTAGTCCTTGTCCCAAATTTCCTGTAAAAACAGAGGAACCCAGAAGGTGCTATCACTGTAATTGCACTGAACGCCTGAGAAATAAATGTCCTGTGCTGGGAGGGAACAGGCAGCAAGCAACTCATGTGAATGCTGCTACCCAGAGCACAGAGGCACCTCAGGCAGTTGCCACTTATCATACAGGGTTTGCAAAAGTAGCCTCTCCACAGCCAGGCATGAAGCACATGAAGGCTGTCAGGATTAATGGCAAGGAATGTCTTGGGTTGGAAGACACAGGGGCAGAAATTTCTGTGGTTAGAAGGAATGTTGTACAGGAAAGTGACTTATTGTGAGGACAGATGGCAGAACTTTTAATAGTAGAAGGCTACAAAATCCTTGTGCCTTTGGCTAAAGTGCACATAGAAACTGAGGATTTGGAAATGGAAGCTGTATTGGCTGTGGTAAATGATAACCTGATTGCCTTGTTCTTGGGGAATGATTTCTTCCCTGTAGCTTAGGCTGCCAAGGAGAAATTTTATGCTGGAACCCCAGAGGGAAAGGATAAAATCTCAGGAACTACTGGAGGAATGCGAGAGTGTCTCTTTAATTCCTCCGCAGCAGTGGAACATGTATGCTTCCAGGGGTGGGTGTGGTTGAGACCAGCTCCTGCTGCCATCTCCTCCTGGGGGGTAGGGGAGTGTGTTGCCTGTCAGTGAGAAAACTGTCCAGGTTGCTGGCTGCCAGCAGGTTAGCTGAAGTCGGCGTATCTTAGGTTGACTTACCTGGCCGTGAGGATGGCAGCGAGTCGATCACTGCCGCTCCCCTGTTGACTCCGCATCCGCCTCTTGCCATGTGAAATTCTGGAGTCAATGGGGAGCGCGTTTGGGGATCAATTTATCCGCCTGTAGATGAGACACAATAAATCAATCCCCGACAGATCGATCCCGATCCGGTGGGTAGTGAAGACCTGCCCCTAGGGAAGATCAGTGAAGGGTGATGGAATCATAGAGACCACTGAGGTGGGTGAGGGATCCATTGATTCTGTAATTGGCGGCAAATCCAACTCAGAGAGGGAGGAGGGTATACTGCTTGCCAGTGAAAGAACTGTTCCGGCTGTGAGCCCTTCTACTGTGAACAGGGGACAGATCCCACTCTAGAAAACACAGAAGTGTGTGTCTTAGATGGGGGCCCAGAGAAGGAAATTGAGAGAGAATTGGTGGGAGTACAGGAATGTCTCCTCACTGATTACATGGGGGGGAGGGGGAGTGGTCCTGGACAGAACAGCTGTTCCAGCATCTATGGACCTAGGCACCCAGGTTTTGAAAGGGAGCTGTGTAACTGATCTCCCAGAGGGAAGCAGTCACACAACTAACCACTTGGGGATAGAGAGAGGGGTGACTGAGGGTATTCCAATGCTGGTCCCACTTTTGCAAAATGCTGTTCCTGATGTACTTGTGGAAACTAACTCTGTCTCTGTCTCTTTAAGACAGGATTGGAATCCTGATGAATCATACTGAAGATTTAGCAGATTCTGGTTCTTAGACTGTTGACTCCCTAAGTGCTTATACAACACCTACCACACTTTGGATGCTAATGTAATATACATAACAATATATGACTATCACACTAGCATATGGGCAATTGTGCTGTGAGGACAGACTACTGTGGCTGACAGCAGCTGTGAATCATTGGAATCCAGAAGGGAAAGTCCTGGACACTGTAGGCCTTGAGAAGTTTTGGAGGCATAGGAGCCAACAGAGACTGAATGGGTTGGGTTAAGGGAGACTGACAGGCAGAGAAAGCCAGCCTCTTTTTATCCAATCAGGGTCCGAAAGGAATATAAAGAATGGCAGAAAACAGGCATTACCCCATGCTCTCATTCAGACTTGGAGATGCAATCATGCCACATTTATGCATCACTTCCCTCTTCTTCCCTTACAGATGTAACCCTGTCAGAAAGTTTTAGTACTAGAATGCAGATACCAGTCCCACTCTCCTGTGTGCATAATCATTTCAGTGCCACAGCCACTCTTCCCATTACTTGGGAAACAATGATCATTCATTAAAACTTTTTTTTTTTTAAATAAGGAAATTCCCAGCGTTTTTGGTGCTTGTTTTTTGTTTGTTTTATTTTAAGACAAGGTTGCTAAATTCATCTCCACTCACAAAAACAGTTGTGAAAGAACATTGCAGTTATTAAAAAAACAACAACCCCATAACACCCTAAAGTGAGTTTGTCCATAAATATGAATTCTCATTCTAGTCACTAATATCAAACTAACTCTGGAATAGGGAGCCTTAATTCTGTCTATCTCAGTTTAAAAGGGGCACTTTGAGTTAAAAGTCATGTGTTGTGAGGAAACATTTTGTCTTGCCTATGGACTCAATCCTACAATGCAGAAAGGGGCACTACTGCACACGTGCAATTGCAGGCTCACTGATGGCCCAGATCCTGCAAAGACAAGTGCTTAACTACATGCCCCGAATAGCCTCATTGTAGTCAACAGGACTACTCACAGTGAGTAAAGTTAAGCATGTGTGTGTCCTGCAGAATTAGAGCCTGTATTACTAATAACGACACCTTAGATTTTTAAAACTGACAAAGAATTAAAAAAAAATTTTTACTTTTCACTTATGTTTACTTTTTTGAATTTTCCTCAATTTGGACAATCAAGTCAGTTTCACCTTTGTTTACAGTCTGTTTAATTTGTACATTTTCAGTACTGCATTATTTGAGTTGTAATCACTGTAGAAAAATGTTTGTTTAAAAAAACAATTTCCATTGTAATAAAGCTAGATTTTCTTAATTTGTGCAAAATGTAAACATTGAGCCAAACTGTTCCCTTCCAATGGATTTTTTGATATTATAATTATATTTCTATAGATATTACAGTTTGCTATAGGTTAAAATTAAATGACTGTACTTTAATGCATATGCACAACGGGGCAGAGTTAAAGTTACATGTTCAGGCTCAACTATCACAGTTCTGACTTTTGAGCATTTTAAGTAGTAATTTGTTTCATGGATGGACATATGAGCGCTGTAACAATCAAGTTGGCTGTTAAGGACAAAGACCAATGTCACCCCCGACCTGCAGAAGTGCTCTCTGTAGCTAGAAAAGCTTGTCTCTCTTACTAACACGTGGGTCCAATAAAATATTTTGCCTTTGTCTGGAACTGCCAGGGCTACAACGCCGCTCCAGGCAAAGAACATTGTTTCAGGGGTAGCGATTACAATGGTCTCATGTTACACTTACATGGCATTACCCAGCTAAGTGCTCTCTGCTAGTCTAACACTTGGGAGTGCCTGTGTCCACAACACTGATGGCTGCTGCGCTTTCTATGCCAAAAACATTTGACCTCAACAAACATGGCTTCTGCATTTCCCCTGAAGGACTCGTCCCCTTAGGAAGGATGGGGGAAGGGCATTTCCTGTTCAGCCCTTTTGCCTTCAACAAAGATGGTGCCTGCAGCCCCGGGCCGGGAGCGTGTATAATCCCCGGCTTTCCGGCTGTAAGTACACTTCAGTGTCTGGGAACAACGCCGACTCCCCAGTGCTTTCCCCATGCGCTGGCTGGGAGCCCTGCCGCCTCTCCACTGGGGGCTGGCTTTGCACGCTCCTTTCCTCCAGTCTCTTGTTTAGCCCTGTTCTTATGATCCCTGCACCTTTCTTCCCGCCCCAAGCGGCGCTAGCTTTGGAAGATCAATCCAGGCATGTATATGCACACGCACACCAAGACCGGTCCAGCCATTGTAGTCTGTCCTCCCCTAGCAGCAGCAGCACTAACAGATCCTGCTACCGGCTCAGTTTTTAATGGTATGGTGGCTTTGAGGAGGAGACGCCCGCAACGCTGCTGTGATTTATGCTGCTGCTGCTGATCCGGGTCTCTGGTTAGCATGGGAGGCTACACTGCTCCTGCCTTGCACACCCCCGGGGATTAGATCCACTCCTACCCCGCTACCGTAGCTAAGGGTTTTGCCCTGTCTGTTTTAGACACACTGGGGTGAAAAAACAGCTAGACTTAAAGTCTGATGTATAGTAAGTGTAATTTGTTGGCGGATTCCTGTGTTACTAGAGTTTAAATTACCAGCCACTCCAGAACCCCTGAGATAGTTCCACCTCCTGCGGGAAAACTATAAAGTTCTCAGTGAATGTCAGGTGGCATTCTGGTGTTATGTGTATTTACACAATGTGTGAGACAGTAGCAGCATATATCAATTCAATGAAATGACAAATGTCTCCCTACAGCTTTATGACACGATCACTTTATGCAAGAGGAATAATGAGAAGAGGGAGGAACCCTAAATCTTACCTGCTGGATTAGATGAGCTACAGAAAATACTAGACCTGCAGTACCAGTAAGTATGAATGGCAATAGCCAATCTGTTTATTCTTTCTTGTAATGGATGCACCTGTTTTCCAAATTACGTATTGATAACTTCTGAAGTGTGAATCTATATAGTTCATAGAGCACTTTCCAACTGAAAAAGCTGGGAAAAACTGTCCACACCTGACAGGATAATAATCAGGCCATTTGGAGTTAATGGCTCACATCATTCCTGCCTAACCAGGCACTAACTTCCCTATTGAAACATGCCAGGAGTCATAGGGATCCAATCCAAATTATTATTGACTCACAGAGAAACCAATTAATATAATAGCTATTAAATCTGGGGGAAAGCTAGAGTATTTATTCCAAAGGTTAAATAAATGGGTATGAGGAAGCTATTCAGAGCCAGATTTTCAACTTTCACTTCTGGTGTTGCTTCCACATCAATGTATGCCTGCAAACAGTGATTTCCCCTGTGTCTATAGCAATACCTATGTGCAAGTCAGGGACTGTGCAAGTACCACTGAGTTAGTGAATGTTGCTTAAAGTCTGGTCCTAAAATTGAAAAATCACAAATATTTAGAAATACTTGGGAAAATTTTGGCTTTACTGTAACTTTGGCCTTCTTGCTTGGTGGACAGCGGTTTTCTGTGAGTGGGGTGATCTGGTGTTTCATCTCTCTCTCCCCCTCCACCCTCACTAGTATTTATTTAATAATAATGATTTTAAAAAGCCTCCTCTAGCTTGATCTTGGATCTCTTCCAGACAGTGATTATAGTAGATTGGAACAGGACGGAGAGCTCTCACTGCCACAGTCAAGAGGGGGAAATTAGTGAGAAAGGGGTTGGAGGGGGAGCTCTTCTCTGCTTTTAGTTGTGCTCTATCTTTAAACTCTCCTTCCAGGCTGATCTCACGTCAGGAGTGGATCATGGTGTCTCCAGGTCTTCTGCTTGTTTCCCTGTCCACTGCCCCCCCTCCAACTATCTAGACCAGGCCTGCACAACATACGGCCCGCGGGACGCATGCTCACTGTGCGGCCCGCGGGGGGATTCCAAACCCCATGCACAAAAAAGTCCCGAGGCTGGCGTGGCGGCGCTTCCTGGGGCAGCTCCTGGTGGCGTGCCTACCCGCCGACAGGAGCCAGCAATGCGGGCGGCTGAGTCCAGCCCAATCAGAGCTGCGGAGGCGGGGCTTTGCCCTCCCCCCCCCCCCCCCCCCCCCCCCCCCCCCCCGCCGGTGCAAGGATATTTTTGCGCCCTCGCACGCCACCGGCCCCCCCCGCCCTAAGCGGGACACGGGCAGGGAGCCCTCGCGCGCTGCCGGCCCCCCCGCCCCAAGCGGGACACGGGGACGGAGCGCTTGCATACGGTCGGCCCCCCCTGCCCCAAGCGGGACACGGGCAGGGAGTCCTCGCGCGCTGCCGCCCCCCGCCCCAAGCGGGACACAGGGATGGAGCGCTCGCGCACTGCCGCGCCTGCACCCCCTCCTGCCCCAAGCGGGACACAGGCAGGGAGCCCTTGCGCACTGCCGCCCCCCCCCCCCCCCCCCCCCCCCAGCCCCAAGCGGGACACGGGGATGGAGCCCTCGCCCCCCCTCCCCCTCCAGCGGGACACGGGGCTCAGCCACCGCCCCAGTCCTGAGTGCTTTTTGGCCCATCCCCCCGGGACTCCTGCCCCATCCAACCCCCCGCGTTCCTTGATGCCCCCCCTGGGACCCCTGCCCCAACTACCCGTCTTCCCTGTCCCCTGACTGCCTCCCGCCGCCCCATCCAACCCCTGCTCCTTCCTGACTGCCCCCTGGGACCCTTGCCCCCATTCAATCCCCCTGCCCTCTGACCGCCCCGGCCCCTATCCACCACCCCTCTGAACTCCCCTGCCCTCTATCTAACACCCCCCTCCCTGCTCCCTTACCGCGCTGCCTGGAGGTGGCTAGCGGCGCTACAGCCACGCCGCTCGGCTGGAGCCGGGCCACTCCGCCACCGCACAGTGCCTGGAGCACCGGGTCAGGCTGAGCTTGCAGTCCTCCCACTTCCCGCGAATCAGCTGTTCGCACAGGAAGCCTGGGAGGGCTGAGAAGCAAGCGGCGGCTTCGCGTTCAGGCCCAGGGAGGTGGAGCGGAGGTGAGCTGGGGCGGGGAGCGGTTCCCCTTTGCGCCCCTCCCCCCGGGTTACCTGCTGTGGCGCGGGCGGCTCCCCCCACCGCAGCTCACCTCCACTCCGTCTCCGCCTCCCTGGGCTTGAGCACGAAGTCACTGCTTGCTTCTCTGCTCTCCCAGGCTTCCCGCGCTAACAGCTGATTCGTGGGAAGCCGGGGGGGTGGGGTGGGGGAGAAGCGGGGCGGAGTGTTCAGAGGCGGAGCGGAGGTGAGCTGGGGTGGGGGGAGCCGCGGGGTGGTGCTGAGGAAGGAGGGGTTGTTTCTGTGGGGCCGGGCGGCGCTGGGGGCGGGGCGTGTTTCCGCGGGGCCGGGGGGTTTCGGCCCTCAGCTGTTTTCTTTGGAGTAATATGGCCCTCGCCGCTTTACGAGTTGTGCAGGCCTGATCTAGACTTTGGGAGCTCTCTACCTAGCCTGAAAGCCTTGAAAGACACTGGTATTTAAGCATCATTTAAAAACACAAAGGGGTTGTTGGTCTTTTGTAAATATCTAAGATAAGTACACACCTCACTCCACTTCCACCCTTCCCTCCCCACCCCCCAGCAGCTCTTGGCAAGGATCAGGACTGCTCATCAGTGCAATCTTGGCTCCTCTAATCTCTTACAAACAGCCTGAGTGACCTTGGCTTTCTGGAAGGGAGCCATGTGGGAGGGGAGTTGTGGAATGTTATACGCTGGGAAGATGGGTGTGTGGCAAGAAGAGTTCAACTGAGTTTGAGAGGAGAAGAATCGAGAGCAGCACTAGCTTTTTCTTCTCTCAGGAAATGGTAGACTCCATGCAAAAACTGTTTTTTATATAGGAACTACCACGTTAATCGTTGAAATCTTTTGTGTTTATGGGGCACCAGGAGTGTTTCTAATGGGTGTCTTGTATTGTGTGTAAATCCAAGTAATTAAAGATAACTAATTCTATTGTTTTTAATACAAGCTGAGCTATTTCAGAGACAGAAAAGATCTTGAGTTCTTTCCTTTTAAATCCTTTCACAGTAAGTCTGTCCTGCCCTAATTCTCAGTTTTTCACTTCCCGCAAAAAAAAGCGATTGACTCAGAAACATGCTATTTTAATCTCAAGGGCCCAATCCTACCAGTTACTCCAGCTGCACCCTTGTTCCAAGGAGCTTACAGGATTGTGGCCTTAGTGCTTCAGTTTTGCTCCCATCTAAGTCTATGGCAAACACATTGACTTCAGTGGGAGAAAGATCAGGTCCCAAATTCATGGCCCCAGGTGCAATTTGAGAGGTAAGAAATCAACTCCCAGCTGAGGCAATATATGAAATCCCAGCAGAAAAGAAGGTGTCTGAGCAGTGATGTATGTTTCCCACTTTGGCTGATCATAGTGTGGTTTTCTTTTTAAACACTTTGAACAGTAAAATAGCTTTCTTTGAGGCTAAAAACTGAAGCAATTTAATATCTCATGTGTCCTACTTCTCTCCATGCCTCATGACAGATGGATGCCAGAGACAAGCAGGTTCTGCGTACCCTGCGGCTGGTGCTCTGCTCAGAGGTGCTGGTGGAGGGGCTCATCATTCAGTACCTCTACCAGGAAGGCATTCTAACAGAAAACCACCTTCAAGAAATAAAGTCCCAAGCCACCAATCACAGAAAAACCATGATGCTTCTAGATATCCTTCCTACCAGAGGACCCAAGGCCTTTCAGACTTTCTTAGATTCCTTACAGGAGTTTCCATGGGTGAGAGACAACTTGGAGAGAAAACGTAAGGAAATGATGGCAGAGGATCCTGTAGGTAAGACCAGAACTATCACTGTGGTTTTGAAGTTGGCTTTGATATTAGCAGCCAAGGAGCTGCACTTTCCTTTCTTGACTCTGTTGATCTCACCAATAATTCCATCATTTGGGATGAGAGAGGCTGTGTCAAGTAGAGATAATGCATAGTGTCCATGGTTGGCCACAGACCATATTTCTTGAGAGTCAGCTGAGTGAGAGGACATAATACAGATCTTGTGAGATGAGCAGAGGCTAGGTTAGATTCCTACGTGCTGGTAGGCAGACCAGCAGAGGAGGGAAAAGATGAGCGTTGGTTCAGGAGGAGCAGAATCTGGAGGGCCCAGGCAGGGAAGAATCCTAGGGTTAGAAGAGGCTAACCCCCTGCCAAGATGCAAGATTTGTTGTGTCTGAACCATCCAAGAGATTAGCTATCCAGCCTCCTTTTGAAAGCCTCCAGTGAAGAAGTTTCCACAGCCTCCCAAGGAAGGAGACACTAGACCTCCTGGCCACAGAAGGACAGTGCTGTAAGCTTAGGAATGATATTAACTAGCTGAAGACCAGGCCTAGAAACCAAATATATGGTATGTGTATGTTTTTTGTTTTGTTTTTTTAATAGGGGGTTTATTCTGTTTTTTTGTTGTGACGGATGGATATTTGTTAACTTTTGTTGCTTACTGCTTGATAAAGTACCTGTGGCATCACAAGTTGACTCCCACAGCCTCTATGGAAGCATGAAAATATGATAGTGACACAAGAACAGCTAAGAATGCAGCAGGTCTCAGTGAGACCAAATGTAAGTTAGTGTTTAGTTTTAGGAATGATGCAAATTTGATTTTGGGTTTGATTCTCATTTACGTTATGGTTGCTTTCCCCCCACTTTGATAGTGTAAGGGGGTGTAAATGTAAGTTTTATGTCAACTTTAAGTACCCTTTACGCTCCCAGAGCAGTATAAAGTAGGCCTTGGTGTAAATGGGACTCAGGCCCTCCATCTTAAATATCTAGGAAGAGTCCCCCAAACCTCCTGCCCATTGCTCAATTACAGCAAGCAGGAGAAGGAGCTGAGGGAAGTTGTTAAAATTGTACAAATTTGTATTCTAACTCTTAGTGTCCTGACACTTACTGGTATATTTCCAAAACTTAACACTTCCAGTCTGAAATTTTCTAGGGTTCAGGTTTGCTTGAAAATGATTTTTTAAAAAGTTTGTATGAAATGATTCAAATATTTTTAAGTACAAGGAGAGTGAATAAAATGCACTTCCCTCATCATAAAAGGACTCTGGTAAAAAATTTTTTAACAACTGTAGTGCCAAAATGGTATGAAGTCAGCAGGGAATTAGTCCTCGTTTCAGAGCCGTCGAGCGTTTGGCTGGAAACTGGCCTTGATTTGATCATGTTATGATTCACTGAAAGAAAAATATTCTGTGCAGGTACGTTTTTTGCACCTACACTTGTGAAGGTGGTTAGCTAAGGAAGGCTACACAATAGGTGTGCACCCAGCTAATTTAGTTGCACGGCGGCAGATATTTATTGAAGGCACTCAGTGAAGTTCTTCATTCGCTGCACATCTTACGAGTGGAGTAATCAACGAGGCAAAGCAAAAAACGTTTTCCTCGTTTGCTGTGCACCTTTGGCATAGGCCTGATCCAAAGGCAATAGAAGTTGGGTACATTTTTCTACCTTGACACATTCCCTTTGCATTGTGTAAGGCAATGTTTCACAAAAGTGTGCTACTCGCTGCCCTGGGAGGAGGTGAAGGGCTAACCTGGTGGGTGGGGAGAGCAGGGCCATGTGGGACCCGGGACATAGGCGCCAAATTTCTGTCTGCTGGGGGGTGCCCGCCCACCCACCCCGCTCCGCTCAGGTCCTGTCTCCGCTCCACCCATTCCCCTCCCCAAGGCCTCACCCCTCTCCACCTCTTCCCACCCCTGACCTGCTTCTTCCCCACCCAGTTCCACCCCCCTCCCCTAAGTGCGCTGTGCCCTCACTCCTCTCCCCAGCACCGAGTTCAGATGCTGCAAAACAGCTGATTGGCGGTAGGTGTTGGGAGGGCGGGGGAGGCGCTGATCGGTGAGGCCAGCCGGCGGGCGGGAAGTGCAAGCGGGAAGTTGGTAGGGGGGCTATATGGTGGTGTTTGAGAACCATTATGTGATTAAAGATTTTTGAATGATTCTTTGACTTACACTGGTGAAAGTGCATTGATTCAGTGGTGTTACCCCTGATTTACACCCGAGTAAGTGAGATCAGAATCAGGTTCTGTAGCATAATGTATACATACCAGGAAGTAGATTTTAGCATGAGTGTGCAACTTTAAATTTGGTATTTCTTGTTTTTATTTTTTGAGTGCTAAATTGTGCACATTTAACGTTCTTATCATATTCCATCAAAAAAAAGGTCACTTTTTTTGTTGGCTCTGATGTAGACAGCATTTTATGCTTTCTCTCTGACTGCAGAAATTTCTCAATAACTTTCACCATTTATTGAGAATAAAAAGCATATATTATGGGTGGTCATGAGCGATAATCGCAGTGTATATCTGCAGTATTTAAACAGTGTTGAAAAATACCTCATTGCTCTGACCCATCATAGTAATATTTTTTCTTGTTGTAGATTAGTAGTACATTTGCTAATTATTAGGTTATCATCTGAATAATCTTTACAGTTACATGCATTGGACCCTCTCAAGTATGTTCAGCAGCATCATACAGTTTGATATTAGAAGGATAGTTGCAGATTCTTATTCTCTCTTGGATTGTTTCTCCTCATAGTAAATAGTTTGTGACTAGTGTACTTTATCTATGCACATTACGTTATTTGGTTTCAAGTGGTTGCCTCTGCTTGATAATCCTATTGCCAAACCTTGTGTGTAATCTAGAAAAGGGCTCCAGTCTAGATTAGTGTGTCTTTTATTTTTATTTTAGCAAAACAGAATATGAAAACAAGATAGCAAGCAAATAGCCATGCCTAATATCTGAGCTTGTACTGCAGGAGTCAGAGAACAGAGCACCCATCATGCTTAAGTAGCAGGGACCCTTAAAATAGGATGCTAATTATGGTGACATCACAGTGCTGCTTATATGCAAACAAAGATGGTTTGTCATGAATGGCCTTGTTCTGTGTTTTTAAACAACAAACATATATTTCTGTTCCATTTAAAAGTCTAGAAGGAGGAAAAAACCCTACATTTTCCAAATGGAAGAGAGAGAATTGTTAAGGAGGAAAGTAATACTCATTTAATGAACTTGGGAAATAAGAACAATGAAGAATAGAATTATCCTATTTAAATTATATGGTACTATATATGTTTAAATACTTGTTGTGTTTAGAAGAATAAACTTTAAGCTCATCTAGAATGGACTTTTAAAGAGTTTAAACACAGTTCCTGCTAAAATGATTTCTGACATGGTTTGGCTGGCCAATGTGGAACTCCTGAAGTATAGTTTTTTTAATGTGGGTTTAAAATAGTATGGAATTATCCACAATGGTTGGACAAAGCATGTTAAAACTTGGAACGCTGGGACCCCACTTAAACTGACTGTGGACGTGGTTAAAAATCCAGCATGGGTGGGGTCAAAGACTCATTTACTGTTTACAGATGTTTGGGTGATCAGGATGGGTAGCACTGCCACTGATTTGTGTCCATGGGCCCCAGTCCAACAAAGCATGTAAGCACATGAATAGTTCTTGCTGACTTAATGTTAAGCATGTGCTTAAGTGCTTTGTTGGATCAGCACTATATTTCTCTGCCTTGGTTTCCCTTTCTGTAAAATGGGGATAATAATATCTTACATTGGTGTGAGGTTTAGTTTGTTGGTATTTTTAAAGCACTTTGAGATGATCAGCTGAAAATTGCTTTAGACATGCCCCGTATACTATAGCTAATAAATGTTTCCTTAAATCTGTTATGAGAATTTTAAATAAATTACATATTTTTATTTGCCAGCTTCCTAGTTCTACTCTTTCTGGCCTGAAACATGCAATCTCTTACTGTTAGGTAGTAAAGACAAAGGTATTAACAGAACTATTGAATATTTTCCTACATGATTCATACTCATGGAGGAGATTAGTTTTGTGGCTAAGGCATTGGACTGGCACTTGGGAGATGGGGTTCCTACTCCTGTCAGACATTCTGCATAGTCCTGATAAATCACTTCATTCCTCTGTTAAACCTTCTATAAAATGGAGATAACAGCACGTCCCTCCTCCCAGGGTATTCGCTAATGTTTGGGAGGTGCACAGATCCTATGGAGATTGGGGGAGGCAAAGATAGATAGATTTAATGAGATGTTAAAAATATTCGGGGGGAGGGGGAATACCACCAGTCAGGGCCGGATTAACTTTTTGTGGGCCTGGTGCCAAACATATTTTTGGGCCCCCATGGGGCAAGGTGCGGGGGGGGCGGGATGGTCAGTCTCCAGAGTGAAGGGCAGGCTTGGGGCAATGAGGCACAGCGCAGCGGGAGCAGCTCTGCTCCACACAGCCCAGCAGGAGGGCACTGTTTACAAACCTGCAGCTGCCAGACGCACACTGGCCTGCTCAGCCCTATGCTGCTAGCATGCCCCTTCCCCTTGAGGGTGGACCCGCACCACACCACCCCCCTGCCCAGTGCCCCACCCTTATGCCCAGCCACCCCTCGCTCAAAGACCTCCACCACAGATCTCTATGCCCAGCCCCCACCCCTCCTAGACACCTCCCCTGCTGGCCTCCCACCACAACTGCACAGCACCCGCCACACTACACTGCTCGCCCAGGACCCCCCACCCATAGACCTCCCCACTGCCCATCACCTTCCTCACAGTCCCACCATCACAGCTGCACAGCACCCCATATTCCTGAGGGGATTCTGCGCACAATACTTTAAAATTCTGCAAATTTTATTTGTCAATAAATAAATGTGGAGGCTCCAACATGGCAGTGGGGAGCACAGCCACTGGTTGCATGGAGGTGGGAGATTATCCTGCAGCCTCCCCCCACCCCACCCTGGGACAGGGACTCTGCAGTGAGGCTGCACCCAACCCTGACACAGTGCAAGGGCCAGACCTGCCCCAGAAACACCCCGAGGCCTTGCCCCCCGTGCCAGGCACACCAGGTGTGGGTGAGCAGGCTCAGCCCGGCAGCAGGATCCAAGTGCAGAGGGACTTAGTGTGGGGGGATCCAGGTGGGGGTAAGAGAGTTTTCTGTGGAGCAGTCTGGGTGCAGAAGGCTCAGTGGCAGATCTGGATGCACAGAAGCTCATTGGGGGGTTCCAGGTGCAGGGGCAATGGGACTCTGCAGGGGATCCAGGTGAAGATGTTTGGGGCTCAGTAGGGGGGGTCTAGGTGCAGGAGAGGTGGGGTTCAGTTGGGTACAGCAATTCAAATTGTTGGGCATTGCTTCGTTATACTAAGATCTTGATTGTTCTCATGAAATGGCATGTGTAATGTCTTCATAATTATTACAAGAGAAATTTCAAAAAGTGAAAATAATTAAGTATAGAAAACAAGAAAGTACTTTAAACTGACAGACTGATTCAGTTCAGTTAGGCCATGATTAAGGAAAACGTTTAGGCACGTGTTTAACTTTAAGCATGTAAATAGCTTCATTGCAGACAATAGGACTTCTTGTGCTTCAAGTTAAAGCATAGGTTTAAGTGCTCTTCTGTGTCAAGGCCATAGTAGGTAAGATTCTGAGCCAACTCCTTTCAAAGTCAATAGAAAGGCTCTTATTGACTTTTGTGGGAGCATTATCATCTGTGAATCATCGTTTGTTAATGACAATATGTTTGAGAGAATCTATCTAGAATGAAAAGAAGCTGCAGTATACATGTTTAACATTATTTACACTCTGATAATTTGAAATTCATTTTATGAACCAAATCCTTATCAAGACTGAGGGGAAAAACAACTGAGGAGAGTTGGCAGTTTTTCAAAGGGACACTATTAAGGGCTCAAAAGCAAGCTATTCTGCTGGGTAGGAAAGATAGAAAATGTGGTAAAAGACCACCTTGGCTTAACCATGAGATCTAGCATGATCTAAAAGATAAAAAGGAGTCGTATAAAAAATGGAAACTAGGACAGATTACAAAGGATGAATATAAGTAAACAACATAGGAAGGCAGGGGCAAGATTAGAAAGGCAAAGGCACAAAATGAGCTCAAATTAGCTACGGGAATAAAGGGAAACAAGAAGACTTTTTATCAATACATTAGAAGCGAGAGGAAGACCAAGAACAGGGTAGGCCCACTGCTCAGTGAGGAGGGAGAAACAGTAACAGGAAACTTGGAAATGGCAGAGATGCTTAACGACTTCTTTGTTTCAGTCTTCACCGAGAAGTCTGAAGGAATGCCTAACATAGTGAATGCTAATGGGAAGGGGGTAGGTTTAGAAGATAAAATAAAAAAAGAACAAGTTAAAAATCACTTAGAAAAGTTAGATGCCTGGAAGTCACCAGGGCCTGATGAAATGCACCCTAGAATACTCAAGGAGCTAATAGAGGAGGTATGTGAGCCTCTAGCTATTATCTTTGGAAAATCATGGGAAACGGGAGAGATTCCAGAAGACTGGAAAAGGGCAAATATAGTGCCCATCTATAAAAAGGGAAATAAAAACAACCCAGGCAACTACAGACCAGTTAGTTTAACATTTGTGCCAGGGAAGATAATGGAGCAAGTAATTAAGGAAATCATCTGCAAACGCTTGGAATGTGGTAAGGTGATAGGGAATAGCCAGCATGGATTTGTAAAGAACAAATCGTGTCAGACCAATCTGATAGCTTTCTTTGATAGGATAACGAGCCTTGTGGATAAGGGAGAAGCTGTGGATGTGGTATACCTAGACTTTAGTAAGGCATTTGATACGGTCTCACATGATATTCTTATCGATAAACTAGGCAAATACAATTTAGATGGGGCTACTATAAAGTGGGTGCATAACTGGCTGGATAACCGTACTCAGAGAGTTGTTATTAATGGTTCCCAATCCTGCTGGAAAGGTATAACGAGTGGGGTTCCGCAGGGGTCTGTTTTGGGACTGGCTTTGTTTAATATCTTCATCAACGACTTAGATATTGGCATAGAAAGTACGCTTATTAAGTTTGCAGATGATACCAAACTGGGAGGGATTGCAACTGCTTTGAAGGACAGGGTCATAATTCAAAATGATCTGGACAAATTGGAGAAATGGTCTGAGGTAAACAGGATGAAGTTTAACAAAGACAAAAGCAAAGTGCTCCACTTAGGAAGGAAAAATCAGTTTCACATATCCAGATTGGGAAGAGACTGTCTAGGAAGGAGTACGGCAGAAAGGGATCTAGGGGTTATAGTGGACCACAAGCTAAATATGAGTCAACAGTGTGATGCTATTGCAAAAAAAGCAAACATGATTCTGGGATGCATTTACACGTGTATTGTGAGCAAGACACGAGAAGTCATTCTTCCGCTCTACTCTGCGCTGGTTTGGCCTCAACTGGAGTATTGTGTCCAGTTCTGGGCACCGCATTTCAAGAAAGATGTGGAGAAATTGGAGAGGGTCCAGAGAAGAGAAATAAAAATGATTAAAGGCTTTGAGAACATGACCTATGAAGGAAGGCTGAAAGAATTGGGTTTGTTTAGTTTGGAAAAGAGAAGACTGAGAAGGGACATGATAGCAGTTTTCAGGTATCTAAAAGGGTGTCAAAAGGAGGAGGGAGAAAACTTGTTCACCTTAGCCTCTAAGGGAGGTTTAGGTTGGACATTAGGAAAAAGTTCCTAACTGTCAGGGTGGTTAAACATTGGAATAAATTGCCTAGGGAGGTTGTGGAATCTCCATCTCTGGAGATATTTTAAGAATAGGTTAGATAAATGTCCATCAGGGATGGTCTAGACAGTATTTGGTCCTGCCATGAGGGCAGGGGACTGGACTCGATGACGTCTTGAGGTCCCTTCCAGTCCTAGAATCTATGAATCTATGCTTACCCATGGAAGTAGTCCCACTGAAGTCAGGATTTACCTGGATTTTGTTGGATCAAGCCACATAGCCCCAAACTGTGCAGATCTAGTTACATAACCGGAGCCTGTTGGCATATAATAATTTGATCCTTGGCAGCAGGTTGAATTTCATAGCTAATCAAGATTTGTTGTTGATCATATTTAAGACAGCTAAATTCAGAGTACCCCCATCCAAAGAAGCAAAAAAGTGAACATTGTTAAATGTCTTGCTAAGCAGAACTCTGAATTATTCAACATTTTGTTTCAGTAAATCAACCTCATTTTATCTCTGACTCAGTTAGGAAATGCATTCTGGTGGTTTCATGGTCATAAAAGAGTGCTGCTTCAATTGCTGAGAAGTTGTTTTATTATTTTTCGACTTTCCAAGATAATTTTTACAGGAATTTTAGAAGAACAACAACCGTTATAAGATTTGTAGTGAGGTTTTCCAAAAGCTCTGTGAGTGTACTCTAGTGGACTGAGTATCTGTGGAATAGAAGCAAGGAGTTTGAGTTTTAAACAAGACTCTGCCACTGACTCATTGTGTAGCATTGGGCAAATCACTTTGAGCCAAATTATGTAGTGATGTACAACTCCTATAACTCACTGAGCTAGTAGTGGAATAGCTACACAGAGTGTAGCTGTAGGTCAGCACAGAATTTGGTCCTATATGTCTGTTTGGTCATTTGTAAATATACAAAAAAATTTGCAACACCTCTGAGTTTTAATAGCATAAGGGAGTCAGTTAACTGACAATTCTGCTTGGAAATATTTTACCTACTGTTGTTACTGAAACACTAAAAGGCCCCAATCCTACAACTACATAAGAAAGGGGGTATCCCTACTGCATACTTGAGTCTACGTGCGTGCATGTAGGTATGGGATTGGGGGTATACGATTGCTAGACCTGAAAGACATGAGATGACAATATATTCTCTCCCCATCCCACCCCATTTGTTTACTTTGCGCATTTGACAGCCCTTTGTGAATAGTCAGTTTCTTCTGTGGTCGTCTTTTGTTTTTTGTTTTTTTGTGGATATATCATATGGCAACAGAGAACTTTTTTTTTTTTTCAAATGGGAAGGCATGATTGTAAAGCCAAAGAATCAGCAGAGAGATTCAGAGTCATGTAGTTCAGACAAAGTATCTGTAACTTGTTAAGTTGTTGGTTTCATTTCTTGTTTGTAAAGTAGCTAGGGTGTAACAATTCACCCCTGGGTGGAGCACTAGCACAGGGCTCATACGTCATTTAAGCACTCAAGGGGTGAATTCAGGGGTGCTGGAACAATTTTTATAGTGGGGGTGCCAAGATCCATTGAACCAAACTGTAAACCATATGTCTGATGGAAACCATTTCAACCCAGGGGTGCAGCAGCACCCCTAGTTCCAGATTTGGGTGAATATCACCTTTTGAACATAAAACCCACTATTGTGCTCAGTATTAAGGACAATCTAGTAGGGCTGTTTTGTAAGAAAAAGTTCTTTTTTATACTATGGACAATGTTTTGGCTTTGTCAAAAGTGTAAATCTTCTATATAATGTTTATGATTCCTATGAAAGGCTACAGCTGTTGGCAACAAAATGTAATTCTTTCTAGGAACAGCAATCCATTACCTGACATGTGTTTATACAGAATGGAAAATGCATGTTATGGAGGGGATTTGTTTGTTTGATAGAATGTTTTTGTATTCTGGTCTCTGTTCAGGAATGTCTTCTCTTTATTAAATTTTTCTCTATATTTTAGATGTTTGTGTAAAAGTATTTATTTCTAAAACCTCTTTTAACCCACCTCTCTTCAGTATGGTTTTTGTTTGTTTTTTTCCTGGAAGAACCTGGCATATCAAAACAGATAAAAGTCTGAGGTTGAAGTTGGAATTGTGGAACAGCAATTGCTAACCTGCTTTATTAGCTTATGTTAGTGAATTTTGGGGATGAAGTCATAGGATCAATCTGAGAGGGGATTGTGTTTCTTCCCACTAATAAACAAGAGGTATTTTCTAATGCATGGTCTGTTTGCTGAAGTGTATGATCTGAAATTGTGTTTGGATTTTGTAAATTTGAATTTATATTTTTCTTTTGAATCGCAGTTTTGTCTTGTGTGGACTGTGTGTCCTTGTATGTGTTTCAGAGTTTTGGATAAAGCATATACATTTCAGAAATCAAATTTGTTGCTGATAAAGCTCTAAAGTTCGTTCTCCACATCAGAGCTGTGCTTGGGTCGCAGTTTGGGAGAATTCCAGTTCAGGACCAGTCACATTTGGGCTTTACCTTCAGGTTTACCTTCTCTCCTTGTTGCTGCTGCTAAGTATTTCTCACCCTGTTCCTGCCCTGCCTTGCCCCACCCATGGTGTAACCAGGAAATAAGGTTGGTCTTCTCCTCCGTGCCTATCTTGAGATCACAAAGGGTAACAGCAGGTGGTTTCCTTCTGTCACTGACATGCATTAAAGTGGTGGGGACAGTAGGGTGTGTATTCTTTTCTCTCTCCTCTTTCTCCCCCACCTCTCATCTTAATTGGATGATCAGGTGGTAGCAGGGTTCATTCCTTCTCTGTCTTCTCCCTATAGGTGCTGGAACTAAGGACGTGGGGGTGCTGCCACACCCCCTGGCTTGAAGTGGATTGCATTATATACAGGGTTTACAGTTTGGTTCAATAGCTCTCGGCAATTCCACTATAAAAATTGTTCCAGCACCCCTGCTTCTCCCACATGTTTGGAGGAAGGAGGTGGGCTTTGGCCTCACTGGGTTGATCTCTGTCAGATCAAGGAGCATTCTGATTAGTGCTACATAGTATGCCTGAGGGCTGTAGGAAATGCCCTCTCTCTCTATTGAGAGGATCAAGTGTACTCTTGTAAGAGTACTTCCCTACCTCTTCTCCACATCCCCAACCCTCCTGAAAGCCAGATATGACATTCAGGGCTTTGGCTTTGGTTCCGACTGCAATGAGATCTGTGAAATCTGACATTACGATCTGTGCATGCACTCAAGAAACATTTATTGTGACATGGACAAGTGACTTTCTTAGTGCTACAGGGTGTTCCATGTGAATCATGTTTCAATTTAACGTGTAAGAATACAAACTTGCGACCTTTTTGTAGCTAAAGGAATGTTTGTTTTGTAGCTTTTGTTTTATGTAGTTTTAATAAGCAGCTGTGTTTACATTTGCTTCTCACTTTGAAAAGCCTAGAGCATTGACAGCACCGATAAGAGCTTAAAGAATGCACTGTGCTGTCTTAAACTGTTTCCTTTAGCTAAGTGACCGGAAAGATGTAACCATACTTGGTCAACCCCTGAGAAACAGAGAAAAATATTAGTTGGGGGGGAGGGGAGGAATGATGGATTATTTGTAATAAAGTAAATTTAGTGATGAAGAGGAGTCCAGTTTGACTCCCCTTGAGACTGAAGGCCTTTTATTTATCCACAGGATAGGTACAGCCTGGGCAACAACAATACAAGCTTCCCTGCACTGTCCTATCATCATCCCTTGACTCTGTCTTGGAGGGTTTCCTCCCAAGATGAGAGGGAGGGTACTTACAGTGTGCCATTGTAGTCAATGGGAGTTGGATGAGGACCTAATGCTTTAATCCAGAGTTTAACTGATGTTGAAAATAGGAAACTTTTTGGGTTAATGGATGCAGTAGCCTTACCTGTAAGCACAAGCTGTCTTGGTACCAGCTTTCTGCTTCCCAAAACATGCTATGCATATCTCTGTGGTGGCAGTGAGCTTAATCCCTCCCCCCAAAAAAGCTTGCTTCTGCTAAATTTAAGAACCAAGCTATTGTACAGTGCTTTCCCCCCATCAGATATATCCATTTCTAAATAGCTTGTAGATTGCATTACCTGTAATTTTCCATCAGACTGCATTTTCATAATACTGTCTTGGATCCTTTTTCCTTCTTAGCATTCACCAAAGCTGTTAGGCATAAAGTGATAAACTCATGCCAGAATCTTGTTTTATTTCAAACAAGCATAGGCCTTTATGATCCTGGGGGTCCATTGTTAACTTGCTGCCAGTTTCTCGTTGCTGCTCTTGTCTTTAGTAGGATATGGAAAATGAGCTATTGAAAATGATGTGGATAGATGGTAATAATTATATTTTTTTTAAATTGGAGATTAAACTTTCTTTAACCACTTGCTCTTAGAGACTGATTAAGGTAGCAATTGAGCCTAAAAAGGCTGGAAAAAGTTACTTGGTTTTATGCACACATACTGCCACACCCTTGATATTAATATCTAACCGCACACAGGTCAGAGTGACCCAGAGAAGTTCATGCCCATGATTTTCTGGAATTTCTTTCATCGAATTTTTCATCCCAAGTATTGAATATTTTCCTTTGCCATGGCCAGCTTTTGTTTCCAGCTCCTTCTGAATTGCCGTGGGGTGCCATCTGATAATGATTTTCATCTTTGTTTGTATTCCCACTGCCGAGAGAAGACCGGTTGTCTCTTTAAGTAATGAAGAAATTCAGTTTGAAAAATGTGAATGCTGTTCAGTTTGTTTTAAAAGCAAATGTATGTGTATGAAAATTCAGGGATGCTCTAAAGCTGACTGAAGCCAATGAAAAGACTCCCAACTACTTCAACAAAAACAAAAAGGGGTCCGGTGGCACCTTAAAGACTAACAGATTTATTTGGGCATAAGCTTTCGTGGGTAAAAAAACACTTCTTCAGATGCATAGAGTGAAAGTTACAGATGCAGGCATTATATAATGACACATGAAGAGAAGGGAGTTACCTCACAAGTGGAGAACCAGTGTTGACAGGGCCAATTCGATCAGGGTGGATATAGTCCACTCCCAATAATAGATGAGAAGGTGTCAATTCCAGGAGAGGCAAAGCTGCTTTTGTAATGAGCCAGCCACTCCCAGTCCCTATTCAAGCCCAAATTAATGGTGTTAAATTTGCAAATGAATTTTAGTTCTGCTGTTTCTCTTTGAAGCCTGTTTCTGAAGTGTTTTTGTTCAAGAATAGTTACTTTTAAATCTGTTATACAATGTCCAGGGAGGGTGAAGAGTTCACCTACTGGCTTTTGTATGTTACCATTCCTGATGTCTGATTTGTGTCCATTTATTCTTTTAAGACTAAAGCTTATGCCCAAATAAATCTGTTAGTCTTTAAAGTGCCACCAGACTTGTTGTTTTTGTGGATACAGACTAACACGGCTACCCCCTGATACTTAACTACTTCAACAGGTATTGAGTCCAAGTCCTTATGGCAACTGAAAATTGTGCCATGTGTCCAGGGGTGAAATCCTGGCTCCATTGAAGTAAATGGCCAAACTCCCATTGACTTCAGTAGGGCCAGGATTTCACCCCTGGAGACTGCAGTGGTCTGTTCGTCCACAGAACAGATACAGCTCAGGCTTCCTCACACCAACACGTCAGTGTGCCACCTTTACCTTGCATGTGGAAAGACCATCTCTAACGGTGAAAGGGTGTTAATAATTTAGTTTATAGACCCATTCAATATTTGCCCTCTCTCCTTAGGTTGTCGTCAACGATCTGACAGTCTCACCTCTGAGAACTGGACTGAGGTCACAACTCATTTGACACAGGTCACCGAGCTCCCATAAGGCAGTAGTAACTTTTAGTCATTATAAACCTGGACCCTGATCCTGCAGTGCAGTCTGCTCTCAAGTTCAACCCACCCCTGCCACTACTCTTTTTCTGGTTCTTTTTTATGTATTTTTAATTCAGTTGTATATCTGTGATTTAAAAAATTAGAACAGATACCCAAGTGTATTCCACCTCAGTCGCACCGGGATTTGATTGCAGTTTATCCTGTTAGTAGTCGGAAAGGTTTATATGCAAGGCTTTTTAAAGCAAACGTTATCTATTTGGCAGTGACTATGTAAACAGAAAACCCATTTTTCTGGTGGATTGTTTTTTTTTTCTTTTATTTTGAATTTTCTTCCTGATTCTTCTTTGTCTGTAAATAGATTTCTGTCCACTCATATGCTGACGCACTGCCAAGCAGTTATACATGTACTTTGCAAAGCACTCTTAACTCGTAATATCGAGAGCAGAAGATAAGCTGTTTTCAGTTTTCCTTCATATTTGCCTTTTAGGGGAGCAGCTGGTTTGATTTGTTTTTAATTTTTTAAGGGAATCGGTGTTAAAGCCATGGGGCTGAAGGGAATAAATTGCCATTCGTGCATCTTTTATTCAGAATGTTCTTTAATCTCTGCATTTAACCACCTCAAGTGGGATTTTCAAACTGCTCAGATATGAATCTAAATCTGCTGCCATTAAGGTCAATGGTAAAACTCCCATTGACTTCAGCAGGGATGTAGTTAGACCAACATTGAGCAGTTTTGGAAATCTCACCCTTCGTTTGTAATTTAGTGTGTGCAGAGATATTTAATGAAGAGCCCAGTTCCTCTCTCTTCCTCTGTATCCACAGCTATATGTAATACAGCATTTGATATGAGGAGATTGAAGGGATTTAGGCTATGGCAGGTATGGAGTTAATTAATCAAGCAGCCAGCCAGCCCTGCACTTTTCTAACCAGCTCTAGTTCCAGGTAAGCCTCATTAATAGCAGGCAGCTGATTCTCTAAGTAGCAGTATATGAATCCTGAGGGAAAGTAGCTCCAAGAAAAAGAGGGCTGGAGTTGAGAGAAGAACCAGTATTTTTCCTCCTTGCTGTCTAAAGAAAGCTTCTATATATACATTTATTTGCTATCATTGATGAGAAACTGTTATTTTTACTTGGCTATTTAAAGAGGCAGGACATGTTATTTACATTTACTCTACTGTTTTAAATGAAACAAATAACACCGCTATCTGTATTCCATTTCTGCCACCTCCTGCCTGGGATTTTTTTCCCCTTTTTATCCTCTAGCAGTGATTGCTATAGTTAAGGTTGCAAACCTCTTTTGATTATAATCCCCTTATTTCACGTGCTCATAATGATCTGAAAGGTTCACCTTTGGTGCATTTTTGTTTTAAAAGCAAGCTGAGTTGAAAGACAATATTTTATGTTATTGGGGAGCTGATAGACACTTTTTTATAGGGGAAACTAAATAAGACCCTGATCTTTCGTTTAGATCCACTAGCACTGACCCTGTAACTGTGCAGATACATTTATAGCAAGCTATACAGTTAGGCTCGGAAGGATTAGATTTTTATCACTAAATGTCGGTAAATGTCTATTTCACTGTACATTTCTCAACCGATTGAAAAAAAAAGTTCTATATTAATCCAAAATTTACACGTAGACAAAACAAGAAGAAATGCTGCTTGATAGGTTTGATTTAAGGATATTTACTTTGTATGTTTTGACATGTGATGTTGACCATTTGTGTTTTAATGGTTCTAAAGCTTTAACTTCTTGAATCTGTCTGCTATCATTAAATCATTGTCTGACCTTCCCTCCCCTAATAATTTCCTACAACTGTGAATATTTAAATTGATAAAAATAGAAAAATGCTTACATATTGATATTTTCCATCAAAATCACAAAAAAATCAAAATTCTGCCAAATCTACTTTTAACCTTTAGCCCAGTATTTGGGGTACTCACCTGGGATGTGGGAAGCCCCCAGTTCAATTCCTCCTTCCTCTTGATGAGAGGGGATCTGCTACTTCTCAGGTGAGTGCTCTAACTAGTCTATAGAGTCGTCGTAACTTTTTCTCTAGCCCAATTAATACTTAATTATTCAATTACTCAATTAAAATGGAACAACTTCAACAGAAGAGACAGATGGAGCCCTACATTAGCCTGTTTCGTAGCTCAGGGGTTCAAACACTCGCCAGAGAGGTGGCAGATTCCTGTTTAAATTCCTTCTCCTCAGACAGAGCGGGGACTTGAACTGGGGGTCTGAACTGTGAGTACTCTAACCACTACAGACTACATTTTATAAGGGGAGAGGTGCTCCTCTTCTCCCCACACTGTTTTATGTGGAGTTAGGTGGCCTCTGAGCATGCCTACCAGACTGGGCCCCACACATAATTTAGTATTCTAATCCTTCCCTTGTTAGAATCACTCAGGGGCTTAGGCAGGAGATAGGTGCCTGGACTCCTAGAGAGAGATGACAGTGTGCATAGTCAGATGCAGAAACCTAGGCACCGAGGGAACTTGTACTTCAAAAATTTAGGTAGGGTTGCCACCTTTCTAATTACTAGTAACTGGATCCTGGAGGCCCAACCCCCTGCTCTGCCACTTCCCCCAGGCCCTGCCCCCTGCTCAGCCTTTTTCCCCGCAAGGCCTGGCCTCTGTCGCTCCTCTTTCTCACCTCCCCCCGCCGTCAATCGCTGGATGTCTCAAGGAGCCTGCCTGCAGCTAGGAGGTGGTCCCAGCTGAGCAGGCACTGGAACCAGTTAATGACTCGGTACCTCCCCCTGCTCTGCAGTAACCGGACTCTTGGTTTGGGTGCCATTTAGGGCTGCCAGATCCCTGAAAACCGGGTACCTGGCAACCCTAAATGGCACCTGGACACAGAAGCCAAAACCTGGACTGTCCAGGTAAAAAACAGATTGGTGGCAACCCTAGTGCTGAGTGACTTTAGGTACCTTTGGGCAGGTGGCAGTTGAGGAGGAGTTCCATGGATCACAGTGGAGCTAAAAATAGGGCTTGTTTAGGTGCCTAAGTACCATTGGGTAGGTCTACACTGCAACTAGACACCCTTAACTGGCCCATGCAGCTGACTTGGACTCACGATGCCCAGGCTGTGGGGCTCTTGGGGCTTTATGTAGATTTCTGCGCTCTGGGACCCTGCCAGGTGAGAGGGTCCCAGAGCCTGGTTTCTAGCTTGAGCCCGGAAGTCTCCGCAGCAATGAAACAGCCCCTCAGCCCAAGCCCCGCAAGCAGGGCCGATGTGGGGGAGGAAGAGGGAAGCCGGTACAAATTACCGGGGCCTGGTGATCCGGAAGGGGCCCAGCTTCCCCGGCTTGCCCCCCTCTCATCGGCCCTGTTTAGCCGGTCCGCCATTGCTGGGGGGCCTGAAAAATTCTGGGCTCGGCTTCCCCGGCTTCCCCCCCGCCCTCGTCAGCTCTGTTTAGCTGGTCGCCCTTGCTGGGGGGGCGGGAAGGGGGCCTGAAAATTTTTTTCACCGGTGGCCGAACCCGCTCTCGGCGGCCCTGCCCGCAAGCGCCAGTCGGCTGGCACTGGCTAGTTGACTGTTTTTCTTTGCTGTGCAGACATGAGGTTTGTGTCTCAATTTCTTCCGTGGTAGTATCCTTATTTTACAAACATACCTAACAAGGAGATTGTTGAGGATTTGATTTAATCAGTTAATGTTTGTATAGCATATAGATGATACAAAGCATTCTGAATGTATACGAAATTGAGCTGGTTGCCAAACAGAAACAAATTATTGCAATTTTTTTGCCAATATTTTTCTGTTTTGTTGAAACTCATTTTGAAGGAGACTTTCTGAACAGCTGTAAGATTAAGTAATATTTTAAATAATGCAAAATAAATCATATTAGAGTCAGCATCCTATAATACAGACATCATAATGATATGTAGGCAGTACTTCTAAGGACACAATGACTGCATATACCTTTTCCGTGTTTTACAAAGCAGTATTACTGCTACTAATAAGATCATCTCTGGGTGTATATTTTTATATGTAGCTACAGAGAACAAGAGATTTGAACTTGTTAATCAAGAAATAATTCAGACTTGCTGTTTTTTCTTGAATCACAATTTAACATCTAAAAATATCTTAATTAGGAATTAGAAGGCATTTGGAAGCAACTGTTAAATAAGTTTGGTTGAATATGCTAAGAGAGACATTTGTGAGAGCAGAATTCTAAAGAGAGATAATTTTTTTATCTCAAGGATTGGTGCTCACTATCTGTTTTTAATTAGCTCTCTTGTGTTGTTGGGAGGGATCTGGTGGGGTGTATAAAAAATCTTTACTAGAAAGTGTTTTCTGTTTAGTTAAAATAATAATAAAAAAAAAATGGGCAGTGACTTCCTGGAAAGAATGGATTTCCATTTTTATAAAATTAGTATTCTTTATGGACTTCATAGTTGAAGGCTCTGAGCATGCTGGCCCCAATCCAGCGAAGCATTTCAGTACATGCTTAATTTTAAGCACGAGTATTCCCCTTGCAGAAATAATAATATAGGCCCCACATTTCAACCGAAGGAGACAGCAGTGTCTTGGGAAGGTTGTGGGAGTGAAAATGTGCTGTGAAGGAACTGAAATTACAAGAGAGAACTTAATCAACAGTAAAGTGAATTATAGCTCCAAAGATTCCTTACAGTGCTTAATTACATTATTGCTGCCAGATTACTAGGTATATCAAGTGAAATGCACCTTCTGTGCACGCCTCCCTTCCCCCCCTTCCCCCCAGGTACCCCATGTAGTGGAGTGGGATTTTTTTTTTAACTTTTTCTATTTTAAAAGTTCTGAAAAACATTGTTTTGGGGTCTACTCATGATTTCCCCCCCCCCTCTTTTTGGCATCATTATTATTTGTGCTACCATAGCACCTAGGAGCCCTTTGTGCTAGTGACTAGGCACAGAACAAAAAGACAGCTAGTGAACCAAATCATCTGTTATTCAATACAGCTCTATTGCATCTCCTGAATTTCACTTTATCTACCTTAAGTATTATGTATTGGCACCCATCATCTCAGTGTCTAAGCAATTAAATTTCAGATTTGTTTTTAAACCCTATTATGGCTAAAGCAAAACTCAGTGAAACTGGCAAGCTTTGTATTGCATATGGGTTTGCAAGGGCTTTGTAATAGTTCCTTCAACCTACAAAAACCTTGGTCAGGTTTTATTATGAAGGCTTGAAATGTAGTCTAAAAAGTTCATTCCTGTTCAGAGATGTCAGAACTCCAAAAGAAACTTATTCCTAAAAGTTTCATAGAAGCTAAAAGCGTGTCAGATCTTTCAAGCTAAAAGCTTGTCAGATCTACGAAAGGTTTGCACAGCTCTGTTGAAAAGGTGCTGTTACTGTATGCTAGTCACAGTTCTCAAGTTCCCCTGTTCTTCCACCACCACATTCCCTGTCTGTTCTTGTTTTTTTTTTGTAGACCACCAGAAAAGTACCAATAAATCATTTGTTGGAATCTATCCTTTAGCTCTTTTGCCAAAGACTTCTCAGTAATACTAGCATTCTTCTGGGAACTACCCTAAACGGTGTCTGCTATGTCTGTTGTCCTTTTTAATGGGATCGTTTCTTAGTTTGATTCAAATAATGGATTGTAGTTTGTTACAGAGAATAAAAAACTATGCACATAGGACTTTTTCAATATTGACAAGAAGATCATTTGGCTTCCTTATATTTTTATTTAAAAACCTTTACTGCAGAACTGTGTACAAACTGTAATGTGGGAAAGGTCAATAAATCACCTTTAGACTTTAATTACTATCTGAACAACATAATTATTACTTGGTATAATATCTCAAGGTGTAGGTGCTAAATTCCAAACCAAGATTGTAAACTGCCCTAAAAGAGATGCAGGCAATAGCAATTTGAACTTCAGGCTGTTAGTTCACACAGGTCACAGGTACCCAAGAAAAGAAACATCCCCTTATTGATACGCAGAAATTAACAATAGCACCCAAGTGCTTGGCAAATGGAACCTTACTTTTATAAAAACAATTGATTATATAAATCAACAAAAACTAGCCTCCATCTTAAAGGTGAGCAATGAAACTTGAGTGTCAATAACAAATGCTCCCAAACCATTGCTATTAAACTAAACCAAAAATCCTTCAAAGGCTTGGTCAAATAGAGAAGTCCTATCTTTTGCCCTCAATCTTTTTATGATGGTTTGGATTTAAAAGGAAATACAACTAACCTTTGGAGATGGTTGTTGCAAGATATCACTGAGACCAGATGCTCAAGATGATTTCAAAAAGGATTAGCGTTAGGGCAGGGACCCATTCCAGAGGTGTGAGACCTTCATTGGAAATACCCTCACTGACCATGCGGAGTTAAGTATCAGGAACTGAGAGCAACAGTGATGCAGGTGTTTGTAACTTCTGCTGTAGGAGATACATGGTCTCTGGTAACTCTGTCCCAGATTATTAGGGTTTCAGAGATTGTGACCAGCACCTTGGCTTGCACTTGGAAATAAATAGGTAGCAACTATAGAGCATAAATACTTATTTTACTGAGCTTTTGGTCTCAATACCTATGTGAAGCACAGTTTGTTTTTTTTTCTTTCCTTTCACAGACGTAGTATGGATTTCATCTTACCAGTTATACATTTTCTAATGTTTTAGCCTTTATTTCAGTTTCCCTGCAACTGAGGTTAGGCTCTCTAATAGTAACACCTGGGGTGTAATTGTCCTGGTCTGTCTGGATGTGCCTATTTTTAAAAACAGGCACCACATAAATGACTTTTCAGGGAACAGTTGCTGTTTTAAAGGTTACCGTATGCTCTCTCTCTCTTTTAGTCAGCATCTCTGCTGTTTGAAACAATCTTTTCTTCAGAACTCTCCTAACAATTACCACATACAACTGGTGGTTTGCAGCACTTGAGTTCTCTCTAATGTAATCCTTGAACTGTTTAACCTTTGTCCAGGTCACACTGATTTTTCAAAAAAATAGTGTTTGGAAAAAGAATTTCCCCTTCAAATTCTACAATAAAGAATGACATAAAAAAAGTTAATTTAATTTATTTGATGCTTCTACATCCTCTGTATATGTCATCCTCTGTATTGGATAGCCTAGACTGTCTTCAGTTAGGCATAGAACCTTCTTATTTCTAATACTTTGAAAAAAGTTATCAAAGAAAATTGTATCTTCTAAATGATTATGTACATTCTAGTAATGTCTAGATGATCCAGCCAAGAGTGGGGCTCCATTTGGCTAGGTGCTGTACAAGCACATAGTGAGTGTCCCAGACCCACGGAAATTACAATCTAAATAAGACAGACAAAGGGTGTGAGGGGAAACAGAGTCATAGAAAGGTGAAGTGACTTGCCCAAAGTCACACAGCTGGACAGTAGTAGTGCCTACCCCAGGCATACGAAAAACAGGAATCAAGCCCACGAAAATGAGATTTTAAAAACAGTCCATTTGGGGTTCTTTTTGTTTGCTGCCTTGTGTTTGAGCCTTTAGGAATCAGATTTTCACGTTTTTCCTCAACCACAAGGACTAGAAGCTTTTTTAAAAAAATGCAAGCTGAGAATCTCGTGTAATAACTCAACTCCAGAAGTTGGGGCTTTAAGAAGAACACCGAAGAGTGAGCAGCTCATAATAAAAATCGGAGTTGGCAACGCTGTCGGGAATAGAACACAGATCGCCTGACTTTTGGTCCAATCCCCTGTCCTGCAGGGTACACTGCCGCCTGTATCTTAATTCTTTATAACTACCTCTGTGATTCACGCCTGATGTGGCATTGTTAATGTTGTGTGGGTTGGGCAGGATTTCTGTTTTGTGAAGATTCTTTTGTAGCTCTAACAACTAATGTACTTCTCTACTTATTAGGTACACAAACCATCTCCTAATGTGTTATTCTCAAATTGCTCCTAAACTGATTGTGTTTTTTGTACACTTCACTTTGCATTACTCTCAGCCATTTACCTTAAGTCTAAACATAAGCTCTTTCCAAAGTTTGTCTGGGCATTGCCTCAGGGAAGTTACTTCCTACCACACTATCAAACCTAGTTGTGTGTGAGGGCAGTCAGTGCACCTTTTACTAGTGCAGTCATTCTACAGTATTAACTCCTGTCTCTTAAGACACAGTTGGGAGATCCTTCATTGTAGGCCCCAAAACAGGCTGATGTTGTTTATGGATTATACCAGGGGTCGGCAATCTCTGGCACGCAACTCACCAAGGTAAGCCTCCTGGCAGGCTGGGCCAGTTTGTTTACCTGCCACGTCCGCAGGTTCGGCCGATCGCGGCTCCCACTGGTCGTGGTTTGCCGCTCCAGGCCAATGGGGGCGGCGGGAAGCCGCTGCCAGCACATCTCTCATCCCACGCCACTTCCCGCAGCCCCCATTGGCTTGGAGCGGCGAACCACAACCAGTGGGAGCTGTGATTGGCCGAACCTGTGGATGCAGCAAGTAAACAAACTGGCCCGGCCCACCAGGGTGCTTACCCTGGTGAGCCGCGTGCCAGAGGTTGCTGACCCCTGGATTATAGTATCAATAAATGACTTCTCCAAACCATGCCCTGATGTGCCATCCAACCAGGTAACACTGTGGTTGTTAAACTCTATCGATATTATGGTGCCAGCAGATTTTGCAACATTTTGAAGTTTGTGACATGCAGTCTCTTTATCAGTATTTTAGTCTGAGAATCTGCAATATAATTTTACAATTCTGTTTCTGGTATCTGAGATTTTTAGATCCAAATAGACTCTACATTGAAATGAACTGTCTGCAGAACATACAGCTCATCTTTATATAGGAACATAGGAAATGTTGTACTGGATCAGACTTATGGGCAGCCAGTGCAGTATCTTGTCTGTAATATTGGCCAGTTCCAAATGCTTCAGCGACAGCTGAAAGAAACCCAATAGTGGACAGTTAGGGGTGAAATTTCCCATAGGGGAGGTTTCTTAGCTGACACCAGTTAATGGTTTGCTAATGTCAAGAAACATGAGTAAGCTTATCTTATTTTTTAAAAAAGTCCTATCAGATGTAACGGTAGGTGATCTCTTGGTATGAGTGATATCTTGTGGCAATGAGTTCCACAGGTTAATTCAGCATTGTGTGAAACGCTATTTTCTTTCATCAGTTTTAAAATGTTATCTTTTCAATTTTATTGACTGTTCTTGAATTATCAGGACAGGTCAATGTACTGTGCCAGGCCCCTGAAGCAACCCTCTCTGCCTATTCCTCCCAATCTCCCCCCAAGTAACCTTAACCTATATTTTCTGTATATCTTATAGCTGAGGTTCTCTGATGATTTATGATGGAACCACATATCTGAGCCCCTGTTTATGTCAAGTCCTGCTCCCCCCCTCTCTGTAGCCCTTTTACCATACCAAATAATCCAGCTGTCCCATTTGGGGTTTTAAGACTATAGAATTATCATAAAGACATGTATAATTTGTATTCCAAATAGTATAGTATAGCTGTTACTATTAGCCACATGCAATTGAAACCCTGTTGTTGCTTGGACTGATACATTGATGCCCCTTGGAAATTACACACTTTTCTCTTTTTGTGTCCTCCACCACTCACATTTAGGAATAGAATTTCTGTTTCAAATTGAGTGTGCATTCCATGGCACTTGCTAGCTTTGCCACAGCTCCTAGCTGAAATAATCTTCCCCTCTAAATCTATTAACATTGTCTATACTCTGGTTTATTTGAGTTGCAGTCTAGTGGATTGTGCAGGGAGCAGGAAGACAGGTTCACCTGAATTTTAATCCCAGCTCTGCCACTGATTTATTGCATGGCTTTGGTAAGTCAACCCTGTGTCTGCTTCCCCATTTGTAAAATGGAGGCAATGATACTTATTCATTATCCTTCCACGAACTACTCAGATGTGCTACGAATAAAAGGAGAGAATGGGTCTGCAGGAACTGCAGTTATCTAATTGTACTGGTTATTATGGAGCTTCGGTGGTTAGCACACTTCTAAATCACTCATTTTTTATTGTCCCCATCCCATGCCAGATGAGTTTGAAATGAGTTTATAATTCTGAGAAACTGGAGTGCTTTTTCATATCAGTACATTTTTTGTGTGGATTGGGTATCCCACTAAAGGAGTCAAGCAGCGGGAACCTTAAGCATTTGAAAGCTACGCATAGCAGAAGGTACCAAAAGAGGGCCAGTTGCATGAATTCATTCTGAGAGGAAGAAAGAATGAGACAATTGCAAAATGAGGATCTATCTAATCTGAGTATTTATATATCCCCTGTCACCTGTAGTATATCATGGTGTCTCAAACAACTCTTTAGTATTTTACTCTGAATTAGATTTCTTAGTGGAAATTATGGCATAAGAAAATCAATTAGAAGTCCCGGCAAAGCTGGCAGACTTTGTTCAGGGGAAGGACAAGGTTAAATTGAACAGGAGTACAAAATGACAGGTTTCAGAGTAGCAGCCGTGTTAGTCTGTATCCGCAAAAAGAACAGGAGTATTTGTGGCACCTTAGAGACTAACAAATTTATTAGAGCATAAGCTTTCATGGGCTACTGCCCACTTCTTCGGATGCATATAGAATGGAATATATTATGGGCTGTAGCCCACGAAAGCTTATGCTCTAATAAATTTGTTAGTCTCTAAGGTGTCACAAGTACTCCTGTTCTTTTTGCGGATACAGACTAACACGGCTGCTACTCTGAAACCTGTCATTATGCAAGGTTAAATTGGAGATTGAATTACCCTTCACCAGGGAGAGGGCTGTGCCTCTGAAACAAACAGAAGAATACTGAGGTGATTGGTGGCACAATTTTGGCATTGCAGTTTCCCCCGTGTTCTCTGAATAAATGGAGGATTTCTGTTTCCATCACTGCCATCTCCTAAACCTCATGAACAGCATCAGTGATCCCCAGAATTGTATCTCAAATAGGCAGGAAAAGATCATCAAGAGATTATTGTGAATTGCTTTGAAGTATGAATGCTGCTATTCATGCCTAAATACAGGTGCTTAAGTATCACTTACCATATGAACATGGGTTTGTCACTTACATAGTATGCCTATGATTTCTACATCGAACACTAGCTCCTCTCCCCCTTTTGCATTTTATTTAGTGAAGAAGTGAAATGAAAAGGTCTGGAGGCCTGATCCAGCTTCACTGAAGTCAGTGGGAGTCTTGCCATTTACTTCAGTGGGTGTTGGGTCAGACCTTGGGTATCTATATTCATGGACAGAAAGTTTGATGTTGTGCTTCCATGTTGAAGTGGATAAAAGCAACAATTAGATTGAAAGAGCTTTCAAAGAATAGACCCCTAAAGCTGTTCTGCATTTAGTGGTGTATCTTCTGTTGGATCAAATCCTGGGCCATTTAATGAGAACTAAAAAGGTGCAACCAATGTATAGAAAAAGATGGAAAGACAGAAAGGAAAGGGAATTCTGAAGCACAGGCAAAACCATTCTAGGACTAGTGCTTGGGTGGAAAGCGAGCAGAGTTTGCAACAAAACACTGGCCTCTTTCCTGCAGTGTTAGTGCGAGGTTATAAAGAGCTTATTAGTCATGGAATGTGCTAAGCTAAAATAAGAGCCCCAGCTGTAGGGTAAATAATGTGAAGTGGTACAGGCTAGGCACAGGCAATACCAGTATCTCTCAGGATACCCATTAAACTTAATGGTAATTAGGTACTTAGGGCATATCTATACTGCAGCTGAGAGCGAGCCACCCAGCCCGGCTAGACAGACTCACACTAGCAGGTCTCGAGCTAATGTGCTACAAATAGCAGTGTGGATGTTTGTGGCTCAGGTGGCAGCTCTCAAGCCCACTCAACCCCTTGATTGCGAGCATGGGTGGCTAGCCCAGGTCTCTGCCGAAGCCAGGATGTCCACACTGCAATTTTAAGCAGTCTAGCTTGAGCCCCACTAGCATGAATCTGTCTAGTTGGGCTGGAAGGCTCACTCCCAGCTGCAGTACCAACATACCTTTTGAGGTAGGTCTACTTATGACAAGTGCTCTGTAAGTACTAAGCATAATGGGTAACATTTTCAAAAACACTGAAGGGACTTAGAAGTCTTTAATTTTTACCCATAATGCATATATAGTGAGAGAAGCCTGTCCCAACATTGTTTCCTTTGATTGGTGGAAACTTTGAGTTGGAGCATACAAAGGGTTAAAGTTTGCAAGCATTGCTCTGAGAGACAGGCCCTCCCTTATTGACATTATGCACTTTGTAATATAAAACAAAGCTATCAAGATAAAATATCAATCTATAAACCTTTCTAGGAAAAGATAATTAAAACCATTAAAGGCTGTTTCCCATAACTCTCTCTACAGTGTATTATTGACTTCTGTCCTAGAGTTGGAGCGATATTATTACTGACTTCAAGTATGAGTTCTGCTTATTTTAAAACTGGGAAAAAAAAAAATGTGAAAGCAGTGGTAGTATTTATTTTAACAGAGGTCTTGTCACCAAAGCCGAGGATTATATAGCACTGGTTAAAAATTCATTGATTCTTAGATTCCAAGCCCAGAGGGACCACTGTGATCCTGTTGTCTGACCTCCTATAGAACACAGGTCATAGAATTTCCCCAAAATAACTCCTAGAGCAGATCTTTTAGATGAACGTCTAATCTAGATTTTAAAATTGTCAATGATGGAGATTCCACCATGATCCTTGATAAATTGTTCCAGTGGTTAATTACCCTCTCTGTTTAAAAATGTACACTTTATTTCCACTTTGAATTTGTCAAGCTTCATCTTCCAGCCATTGGCTCATGTTACACCTTTCTCTGCTAGACTGAAGAGTCCATTATTAAATATTTGTCCCCCTACATAGATATTTATAGACTAATCAAGTCACACCAGAACCTTCTCTTTGATAACCTAAATAGATTGAGCTCCTTGAGTATATCACTGGTAAGTAAGGTTAAGATTTTGACATGGTTATTTTTAGCAAAAATCATGGACGTTTTGTGGGCAATAAACAAAAATTAATGGGAGCCCTGACCAGTGTTCCCTCTCATTTTTCCCGCCTATGTGCAGAATGAATTTTGTTATGTGCACCACATCACTTTCATATTGGTGCACATAACAAAATTCATGTGGTGGGGATGGGGCCGAGAGGTTCAGAGTGTGGAAGGGGGCTCACGGCTGGGGTAGAGGGTTGGGGTGCAGGGGTGTGAGGGCTCCAGCTGGGGGTGCGGGCTCTGGGGTGGGGCCGGGGATGAGGGGCTTACGGCTGGGGCAAAGGGTCGGGGTGTAGGGGTGTGAGGGCTCCAGCTGGGGGTGCAGGCTCTGGGGATGAGGAGTTTGGGATGCAGGAGGTTGCTCAGGGGCTACAGCAGAGAGAGAGGACTCCCCGCAGCTCTCTCTTCCCGCAGCAGTACCTGGGCTGGCAGGGAGAGGTGCCTCTCTGCGCCACAGCAGCTCTGGGACTGGAGGATAGGTGCCCCTCCCCTGGCCCCAGCAGGTCCGGACCAGAGGAGGGCTGCCCTGGCCACGCCTGGGTCCGGGCCAGGCAGCCCCAGTCGCTGCTGGGTCTGGCCCACTCCAGCTGTGCCTGGGGCCAGCCCGTGCCACGCCGCAGCAGAGTTGGGGCCAGGGGAGCGGCGCCCTGTGCCCCAGCCATGGCAGGTTGGGGACCGGGCTAGGTGGAGACAGTGGGAGGTGCTCCTCCCCCCGCCACAGCAGGTCCCTGGGTGGATTCTTTGAGCACCTGCACAGCACTAAACAGGCTGCTATGCAGCCATGCGGCTGCGCAGCTTACAGGGAACTTGGGCCCTGACCTGTCTGTGACTTTTACTAAAAAATAACAAGGGGAGAGAAAGCTGGGGAGGGGAATAAGGCATAGGCACTGACTCCATGGGTGCTCCGGGGCTGGAGAATCCATGGGAAAATAATAGTGGGTGCTCAGCACTTACCGGTGGGCTCCTCCTCTCCCAAAGTGTCTCTGGGCGGCAGCAGGCCCCACTGATCAACTTTCCTGCCCCCCCGCCCAGCGCCTCCCGCCTACTGTGATCAGCTGTTTGGCAGTGTGCGGGAGGCGCTGGGGGTAGAGGGAGGGGCAGGGAGAGGGTGGGTCTGGGAAGGGGTGGGGGTGGGCGATGCATGTCCCAGATGCCGAGGAGCGGAAGGGGCAGGACCAGCCCCTTCGAGCCACTGGGATGCTGCTCTGCAGCGTGGCGGGCTGGCAGCTCCCTGGGAGAGCCTGGCTGGGGAGGCAGCTCCTGCTCCCCGCCCAGGCTCGGGTGCCAGGGTCCAGAGGTGAGCGAGCCAGAGCCCCCCTGCCTCCAGCATGTTTCCGGCTTGCTTAGCTGCAGTCCCCAGCCGCCAAGTCTGGACAGGGAGCAGAAGCAGCCTCCCCAGCCAGGATCTCTCAGGCAGCTGACGGACTGCAGAACAGGGACCGGAAGGGGCCGGGATTAGGTGCGACTCCCTCCCACTCCCTCCTCGGGTTTCCTCCTGCCAGAAATGTGTTTGGGGGGCGGGGCGGAGTCAGACACAGAGGGAGGACAAAATACCCCCCCCCGCCAGTAATGTGGCCGGGTCGGGGAGAGTGCGGGTGACCCTGGGCACGGGGGGGGGGGGGGGGGCGCTTTGCCGGGGCGGGGACATGTAACCAGGCATGTGACCTCCCCTTTAGATCATGCCCTCCCAGTATGGGGAGGCACCAGTTGTCTATGGGGTGCCCTTGGGGGAGGGGGCAGGAAGAGGCGGGGCAGGGTGGGGCCTTGGGGGAAGGGGTCGAGTGGGGACAGGGCCTGGGATGGAGCAGGGGTCGAGCACCCCCCAGGAAATCAGGAAGTTGGCGCCTGTGGGAGAAGGAATGACAGTCCCCCCAATCCCACCGCCACAGGGGGGCACAGCCCTGGCTCCAGCCCCAGCCCCAGCTGTGGGAGGCGGGTGCACAGCCTCAGCTTAGGCTACAGTAGCAGAGGACGGAGGGGGGCACACAGGCCCAGCTCCGGCCAAAGCCATGAGGGGCAGGGAGGGTAAACAGCCCCACCTCCCGCGCTGTCTGAAGCCACGGGGGGAGGGGGGCACAGAGCCCCAGCTGAAGCAGTGGGGTGGGAGACAGCACAGCCCCAACTTTGGCCCCAGCTGAAGCTGCAGGGCGGGGGGCTCACAGCGCAGCTGGCCTGTAGTAGGCTGCCTAAGTGGCTACTCCACCTGATTAGCTGGAAGAGTCAGCAGACCAGCTCTTAAGCCCAGCAGTTCAGTGGCTCTTCAAAGCAGTCACCCAGGGCTGTGAAAGCTCCTGCTCTTGCCCCTGCCCTGCCTTGCCTCATTCCAGGTAACCTGGTTCTGACTATTGGCTCCAATTCCAGACTTCTGCTCTGACCCTTGGCTCTGGTATCTGGCCTCTGACCCTGGGTTCCAGCTCCTTGCTTCTGACTCTGGCTGTGACCATGGGCTCTGATTCCTGACAATATGTCTACATCATCTGTTTTTCCTCCAAATACAGAACAAACGTATTTATTGAACACTTCTGCCTTTTCTACATTATTACTGATAATTTTACCATTTATCTCTAGTAATGGACCAATATCATTATCAGGTTTCTTTTTGTCCCTAATATACTTAAAAAACTCCATCTTATTGTCCTTAACTCCGCTGGCCATAGATTTCTCCCTGTGTGCCTTTGCTTCCTTTTCCAATTTTCTACAATTCCTAGTTTCTGATTTAGATTCATTACTGTCAACTTTTTATTGTTATTTTTTATTAATTTTTATAGCTGTCTTCACTTCTCCTCTAACCCAGGTCTGTTTTTTAACCAACATGGCCTTCTTTCTTGATTGTGGGATTGTAGCTTTTGGGCATCTAGTCAAGTGTTCTTAAACAATTCCTAATTATCATTCATATTTTTCTGATTTAAATTTTTCCTCCCAGTCCATGTGACTCAATAATTATGAAAATAGCCATTTTAAAGCATCAAGTATTTATATTACTGGTCTGGACTTCATTCTGTTTGGACATAACCGTGGTCAAGTTATGATCACTAGTAAGCTACCATTAATTTTTAATTCTGTGATCAGTTCCTCTCTGTGTCAAGGCTAAGTCTAATACAGAATTCTCCTATATTGGTTACATCATTTCTTGAGTTAGGAAATTGTCCTCTATAATAGCAATTCCAAAGAAGTTTTAGCACTGGTAGCATGAAATCCCCAGTATATGTCACTCAAATTGAAGTTCCCCATGAACATGCAGATTTTTTTCTGCACATTATAGATAGGTGCATAAGTTCCATAGTGTGATTTGGTGGTCTGTACAGATGGCAACTAATACTCTTATCTTGTGCTTTGTATACATCGGCATAGCTCCATTGATGTTAGTGGAGCTATGTCACACCGCAGCTGCGGATCTGCCCCACTGTATATAACCAAGCAGGTCATGATTTTTCATCCTGAAGGCTACTAATTACAGCATTGCTTTTGTTTTTATTGTCCATATGAATTGACTTATTTTCCTACTAAGCATCATTAATAGGATTTTTAGTCAGAAGCTCATTAAATTGTTTAAAACCATTTCTTTCCTGATTACCTTGTTGTAGACACAATGAAGTTTGATTTTTTTTTCCAATTCTCCTCCTCAAAGCATATAGAACTTTTATTATGTCAGATCTAACTAATGCCACCAAATGACATTTAATCAACACATAATTTTCATTACAAATGTATTTACTATATCCTAGTAAGTTCTTTAAGCCTGTTAGCATATCCTCTTGTAAAATAATATCTATATTGTTTTAAATTAGATATCCTCTTATTATTATTGAAATAATTTATTCATTAATATGTCCTTATTCTGAAGATTTGTGCTTGAATAGCTTTATACATGTTCACATAACCCTGCTACTGTAGCAATCTGCAGTTGGTATACACACATTAATAGACAATCACTTCTTCAAATACACAGAAGTTGTGACAGTTGGACAAGAAAATCATTTCTGAGACTAGTTTTGTCTATATCAGGGGTAGGCAACCTATGGCACGTGTGCCGAAGGCGGCACGCGAGCTGATTTTCAGTGGCACTCACATTGCCCGGGTCCTGGCATATAATGCCTGCATCTGTAGCTTTCACTCTATGCATCCGAAGAAGTGAGGTTTTTACTCACGAAAGCTTATGCCCAAATAAATCTGTTAGTCTTTAAGGTGCCACCAGACTCCTTGTTGTTTTTGTAGATACAGACTAACACGGCTACCCCCTAATAATTGGTCCGGGGGCTCTGCATTTTAATTTAATTTTAAATGAAGCTTCTTAAACATTTTTAAAACCTTATTTACTTTACATACAACAATAATTTAGTTATATATTTTAGACTTATAGAAAGAGACCTTCTAAAAACATTAAAATGTATTACTGGCACGCGAAACCTTAAATTAGAGTGAATAAATAAAGACTCGGCTCACTACTTCTGAAATGTTGCTGACCCCTGGTCTATATGTATAGTGCTACAGCAGCACAGCTGTACCGGTGCAGCTGCAGCGTGAGTAGTGAAGACGCTCTAAACCTATGAGAGAGAGCTCTCCTGTCGGTATAAAATAGCCACCTCTGCAAGCAGCATAAGCCATGTCGGTGGGAGAAGCTCTTCTGCCAGCATAGAGCTGGGCACACTAATGCTTATGTCGCTCAGGGGAGTAGAATATTCACACCCTGAGTGATATAAGTTTTGCAGACATATGCAGTAGTATAGACATAGCTTTAGTGTCTTAGCCATTAATGGCTCTCTCACATATATACCATTATTCCAAATAATTTAAGGAGCCAGAAGAATATAAAAAGATAATTATAATTGAGTGGGTATTTTAATGGATATAATTTTCCATACACTGGGCTAAATTTGCCCTCAGCTACATTAGTGCAATGCTACTGAAGTCACTTATTTCACTGAAATTCAATAGGTGTAAATGAGTGAATTTGGCCAATTGACTTTAAAACTTAGATTGGATTGCACCCTGCATTGGGTCTACTTGTTGCTAGAATATATTATTATTATTAATTAGGGCTGTCAAGAGATTAAAAAAATTAATCATGATTAATTGCATTGTTAATAATAGAATACCATTTATTTAAATGTTTTTGTCTACATTTTCAAATATATTGATTTAAATTACAACACAGAATACAAAGTGTACAGTGCTCACTTTATATTTATTATTACAAATGTTTGCACTGTAAAAAGACAAGAAATAGTATTTTTTCAATTCACCTAATACAAGTACTTTAATGCAATCTCTTTATCATGAAAGTTAAACTTACAAATATAGGATTATGTACAAAAATACTGCATTCAAAAATAAAACAATGTAAAATTTTAGAGCTTGCAAGTCCACTCAGTCCTACTTCTTGTTCAGCCAATCACTCAGACAAACAAGTTTGTTTACATTTGCAGGAGATGATACTGCCCGGTCCTTGTTTATAATGTCACCCGACCGTGAGAACATTTATCCATATTGATGATGGGTTCTGCTCGAAAACATCCAAAGCAGTGCGGACCGACGCATGTTCATTTTCATTACCTGAGTCAGATGCCACTAGCACTGGGGTCGGCAACATTTGGCACGCGGCTCGCCAGAGTAAGCACCCTGGCAGGCCGGGCCAGTTTATTTACCTGCTGACGCAGCAGGTTCGGCCAATTGTGTCTCTCACTGGCTGCGGTTTGCCATCCCAGGCCAATGGGGGCAGCAGGAAGCCGCGGCCAGCACATCCCTCGCCCGTGCCGCTTCTTGCCGCCCCCATTGGCCCGGGATGGCGAGCCATGGTGAGTGGGGGGCTGCAATCGGCCGAACCTGCTGCATCAGCAGGTAAATAAACTGGCCCGGCCTGCCAGGTTGCTTACCCTGGCAAGCCACATGCCAAACGTTGCCGACCCCTGCACTAGCAGAAGGTTGATTTTCTTTTTTGGTGGTTTGGGTTCTGTAGTTTCCACAACAGAGTGTTGCTCTTTTAAGAGTTCTGAAAGTATGCTCCCTACCTCGCTCCTCTCAGATTTTGGAAGGCACTTCAGATTCTTAAATCTTGGGTCAAGTGCTGTAGCTATCTTTAGAAATCTCACATTGGTACCTTCTTTACATTTTGTGAAATCTGCAGTGCCAGTGTTCTTAAAATGAACAACATGTGCTAGGTCATCACCCGAGACTGCCATAACATGAAATATAGGCAAAAAGAACAGGAGTACTTGTGGCACCTTAGAGACTAACAAATTTATTAGAGCATAAGCTTTCGTGGGCTACTGCCCACTTCTCAGTAGCCCACGAAAACTTATGCTCTAATAAATTTGTTAGTCTCTAAGGTGCCACAAGTACTCTTGTTCTTTTTGCGGATACAGACTAACACGGCTGCTACTCTGAAACATGAAATATAGGGCAGAATGTGGGTAAAACAGAGCAGGGAACATACAATTCTCGCCCAAGGAGTTCAGTCTCAAATTTAATTAACGCATTATTTTTTTAACGAGCGTCATCAGCATAGAAGCATGTCCTCTGGAATGGTGGCCGAAGCATGAAGGGGCATACGAATGTTTAGCATATCTGGCACGTAAATACCTTGCAATGCTGGCTACAAAAGTGCCATGCAAATGCCCCTTCTCACCTTCTGGTGACATTGTTAATAAGAAGCGGACAGCATTCTCTCCCGTAAATGTAAACAAACTTGTTTGTCTTAGCGATTGGCTGAACAAGAAGTAGGACTGAGTGGACTTATAGCCTCTGAAGCTTTACATTGTTTTGTTTTTGAGTGCAGTTATGTAACAAAAAAAAATCTATACTTGTAAATTGCACTTTCAGGACAAAAAGATTGCATGACAGTACTTGTATGAGGTGAATTGAAAAATACTATTTCTTCTATTTACAAATATTTGCACTGTAAAAATGATCAGAATATACTCTTTGATTTCAGTTACAACACAGAATACACGATGTATAAGAATATGCAGAAAAACATCAAAAATATTTAATACATTTCAATTGGTAGTGTCTTGTTTAACAGTGTGATTAAAACTGCAATTAATCTTGATTAATTTTTTTGAGTTAATCGTGTGAGTTAACTGCGATTAATCGACAGCCCTATTAATAATATAACTTTAACACTGTTTCAGCAACATTCAACCATGGGATTATAGTAGGTATGATGGCCTAAAAGAGTCATTTGTCTTCTCATAGCTTGTTTGTTCTTTTTGTTAGTTTATATACTTGTCAAAGCAATGAGCATGCCGAAATCCAGCTGAGGTCAATGGCAGCTGCAGGCTCTCAGTGCCTGTGAAAATCTAGCCCTCAGTGACTGTCTCACAATTATACTGTTTTAAACAAACAAACAAAAATTCTTAAAGGAATATAAAAATATATTTTATGTGAATTATTCTAATTTAGTTCAGAGCTAAATTGGAATATAGTTAATCAAAATGAGAATAATTTCCACCCCTTCCAATACTTTTTTCATTATGATGACTTAAATGGTATATTTGTGAGATTAGTGGACAAAAACACTATCTGTCAAGATTTTTTTCGTTGTGCTGTCAAAACTGCTGTAATTCTGTGGCTGAGTTTTTAAAATAATATCTTGAAGGTTTCAGAGCCAGTGTCCTGTTTTACCGACTAGTCAATATCATTTGAATGTCTGACTGAAGTTTAATCTGGGTGGATAATAGAAAATATGAAAATGTTTGTTCTGCAAATCATTTAAAATTACCTCCAGATTCTAATCAGATATAGAAGACGTGGCTCACACTTGGCTTTCTGGAAGGATTTTCAAGCGGTTTATTATTGAGTGGAGAATGCTTTACACTGTAGATATTTGTTCAATGGTGTAATAATTGTATGGCCTAGTGTTAATATATTTTTATGTGGTGCTAAAACGATGTAAAAGAGAACACACAAATACTTCTGAATTTTTAGAGCTCTTGTGCAAACTACATCAGTTCATGTCACTAGTATTTTTTCTGTATATGTCTGACATTAAAAATAAATAAAGGCTGCACAGTTTGACTCAATTCTGGTGAATATTCACCTTAAATGAAAGATTATTATTTTAGCTGTTTGCCAAGATGAATCCACAGAGGATTTTATAATACTGTTGTCCCCATATTTTTAAACAAAAATACTTATTTAAAAAAAATCTGAGTAAAGGTTTTCACTCAGTTGCTGATGTTTATAATCCATTTCTTTCAATATTCCTTCAATCTGTGGTATGTGATTTTTAAGAGATAATATAAATTTTCCCTGCATTATGCTATTGGGAAATGGATCTCTATTAAAACTTTTGTTTTGTGTTTTGATATCCGAGCGGCATTGGGAAATTAAAACCTAACACACAAATGTTACAAAAAGACAATAAGAAAGGCAAACTTATCCTGCCCCTCACCACTCCTTTTCACTGTAAAGCAGTCCCATTCTTCCACGTAACCCTTCAAAGCTGGAAAAGGGTACCTTTAATCAATGTCTTATATGTGTTCATAAAGCTGCTGAAGTCAATTATTTGTCAAGGCCTGCTTTGTTGACTTTGTAGGCTCTGCTCTTATCTATGGGAAGCTTTGCTGCATATCTTGAATATCTGTTACTGCTTTTACACTGGCAGTAGCATACTTTTCAAAGTACCCATTAATATTTCCTGTATCTCTAGGATTAATATAGAGCCCTATGATTTTGTGGTGTTATCTCACCTTGTGACGCTGTTAGGGTTTTATACAATGCTCTTGTGAGTTTAGCAGCATAAGCAGTCTTAATGTATAGCAGTGGCTGACTGTGGAAACACCCCAAAAGTTCCCAGTAACAAGAAGGGTGCTAAATATTTTGCTAGCAAGAATCTTTTGTTTTTCCTCTTTAACGGTTCTTGATGTCATCTGAGAATGCCGGGAGCTTTCATTTCAGCTACTTAAAATATTTAAATGTGAATGTAAAAATTGCTGCAGATGTTGTGACCCAGGAGCCTTCATACTGTGGCTATCACCTAGACGTAATTCCCATTGTATTAAAAGGAATTTTGTCTGCAACTGCAATATTAGGTTCAGAGTTCTAAATGTGTTCAGGCTTATGCAGTACAGAATGGTTCTTATTAGATAGTATTAGGCAACAGATATGTGACTGTACTTACTCTGAGCTTTACTGTATATGCTCAGCTAGACAAATTCAGACTGGAAATAACATGTAAATTTTTAAGAGTAATTAACCACTGGAACAATTTATCAAGGGTCATGGTGGCTTTTTCATCACTGACAATTTTTAAATCAAGATTGGATGTTTTTTTAAAAGATCTGCTCTAGAAATTGGGGGAAGTGCTATGGACTGCGTTATGCAGGCGGTTGGACTAGAAGACCACAATTGTCCCTTCTGGCCTTAAAAGCTATAAGATTACCTTTGAAAGTGAAGTTTACAAGGTTATATTTGATCACTACTTATTCACAGTTCCTGATTCAAAGGCTGAAGTAGGTAAATTTCCATGGAGTGTTTGTTCAGAACTCATCTGCTTTTCTTTTAAATCATTAAACTATCAGTAGTTTTCAATGTACTTTTAAAAAATATGCTCAAAGCAAAAAATCAGACTGAAATGCATTTGAAAATAGGACATTCCTTAAATCAAAAATGTACATACTATGCATTTTCCATCAAGGATTGTTTTGCAATGTGAGGAATGGTTAATGATTGTGTCATGGTAATTTTCGTGCAAACGCAGACCTTCGATGTCTCACAGGAGCCTTAGTAACAGTGCAACAAAATGAAGGTGAAAAACAAATTGAATTAGAAAGTAAACATCATATTTTATAACTGGAAAAAAAATTCTTCAGCAGCAACCAGTCCTGTAATGTAATCCAATCTGTTTTAATGCTGAGATTTTTCCAAGAAGGCAGGAAACAGTAAAGGGTAAAGCTTTCAAACCTCTGCTGTTTCGTTTACAGATCCCTTGTGTTAATTTAATGTTTCTAGGGAACCAGGACTCTTTTTTTTTTTTTCCCTTTCTCAGAATCTCTTCTCTAGGAAATACTGAGTGGTACAGCATTGGGAAGCAGTCACTGTTTACAACAGATAAGCCAAAGGGCCTGGCTTCAAATACCACACTTTTTTTGAGAAAACAAAACACACCAATATGTGTGTTTTTTTTTTTTTTTTTTTTAACCTTCTCTTATGCAGTTCCCATTTCTTTGTTACATGTTATGTAAAAGTTACCTTTGAAAGAGCTGATATGGACAGCTTTTTTTCCCCATTTTCAGTGTGTGTTTGCATCTAATAAGTTTGTCTCCCAGTGACATATTACACAAAGTCCAAAAGGTAAACATTAGACAGTTGTGTCTTTTGAAGCACTGTCTAGGGCTTGGTCTGTATTTAATGATTTTTTCCAGCATAGCTTTAGGAATATGATTTTCTTCAAACTCTGAAGGCCTAATGTAGATGCAGTTAGGCCAGCAAAAGAGTGCTTCTGCTGGTATAGCTCATTTTATTTGGGGAAATGGTACAAGCTGTACCGCCAGAAGAACACTTTTGCCCATATAAACTGCATTTCCATCAGGAGGCTATGTCTGTACTAGAAAGGGTATCCCAGTAGAGCTATACTAGCAAACATATCTAATATAGGTTTTGGTCTTTTAGTATTACTTTTTTTTAATTTCTGTCTCAAAAAAAAAAAAAAAAAAAGGCTATATCCAATGGGAAATTAATACAAATTATGGCTTTTGTGTGGTGGGGAGGTTGTTGGGTAAAGGAAAGACAAAATGAGGGTGGGTGCAATGGTTTTCACTAGGGTTGGGCATTTGATGGACATTTGATTGATCAAATATTGTCCAAATAATGTCAAATATTGTAAAGCACTGGTTTATTAGAACAGTACAAAAAGAAAAAAAAGAATAAGACACTGTGGTCTCCAGTAGGCCTTACCCTCGGTAGATAATTATGCCTAATTCCAAAAAAGTTACTTCTGAGCTATTTTAACTCAGAAAAATGGAAACCAGTGAAATGAAGTTCAAAAAATGCACACATAATTACTACCATTTTTAGCAACACTAGGTTAGCATTTAAATGTGAACATTATTCAAGATTACACAAGAAGAGAGAAATGAAATTAAACAAATAAAACACGCATAGCAACTATAAAAGGAAGTCATTTTAAAATGCATTTATGCTAGGGCTTGGCTACACTTGCGGATGTACAGCACTGTGAATTAAACCTGACTTCGTGCACCTGAGTAGGGAAAGTGCTGAAGTCTGTCCACACTGACAGCTGCCCAGCGCACTGTCGTGGCCACATTTGCGGCAATTGCAGCCCTATTGGGAGCGGTGCATTATGGGCAGCTATCCCACAGAGCACCTTTTCCCATTCTGGTGCCGTGGATTGTGGGAAGGGGGCATGGGTGCGGGGGATTCTAGGTCCTGTCCCAATGCCCCGTGATGCATCGCTTCGCATCCCAGAAATTCCTTTGTTTCCGTCCACCTTTGGTGCCATCTTTCAATGGTTTCTGTGCAGCGCGATCTGTCTGTGGGAAATGGAGTCCGAACTGCTGAGGTGTATGCTGACGACTCCCGCCAGCACGTCACATTTGGCTATCGAACTATTCCTTAAGATCCAAAGTGATAGTGAGGGTGAGGAGTCCAACGATGCTATCAAGCCGCGTAACGCGTATGACACAAAATTGCTTGTGGCATTCACGGACATGCTCAGCACCGTGGAACGCTGCTTTTGGGCTCGGGAAACAAGCACCGAGTGGTGGGATCACATCGTCATGGAAGTCTGGGGTGATGAGCAGTGGCTGCAGAACTTTCGGATGAGAAAAGCCACTTTCATGGGACTGTGTGAGGAGCTTGCCCTCACCCTGCGGCGCAAGGACACGAGATTGAGAGCTGCCCTGCCAGTGGAGAAGCAGGTGGCTATTGCAATCTGGAAGCTGGCAACTCCAGACAGCTACCGGTCAGTCGCAAACCAGTTTGGAGAGGGAAAGTCGACCGTTGGAATCATGTTGATGCAAGTTTGCAAGGCCATTAATAGCATCCTACTCAGAAGAACCATGACTCTGGGTAACGTGCAGGAAATAGTGGATGGCTTTGCACAAATGGGTTTCCCTAACTGTGGAGGGGCGATAGATGGGACGCACATTCCTATTCTGGCACCACCCCACCTAGGATCCGAGTACGTTAATCGGAAGGGGTATTTCTCTATGGTTCTCCAGGCACTTGTGGATCACCGTGGGCATTTCATTGACATTAACACAGGCTGGCCCGGAAAGGTGCATGACGCACGCATCTTTCGGAACACTTGGCAGTTCAGGAAGATGCAGGCCGGGACTTTTTTCCCAGAGCAGAAGATCACGGTAGGGGAAGTTGAAATGCCCATTGTGATCCTTGGAGATCCTGCTTACCCGTTAATGCCATGGCTCATGAAACCCTACACAGGGAGCCTTGACAGCAGCAAGGAACGGTTCAACTATAGGCTGAGCCGGTGCCAAATGACTGTGGAGTGTGCCTTTGGCCGTTTAAAGGCCCACTGGCAATCTCTGTATGGGAAGCTGGACTTGGCCGAAAGCAGCATCCCCGCGATTATATCCTCGTGCTGTGCCCTCCATAATATTTGTGAAGGGAAGGGTGAAAGCTTCACTCAGGCATGGACCTCCGAGGTTCAACACCTGGAGGCTGAATTTGCACAGCCAGAGAGCAGGGATATTACAGGGGTCCAGTGCGGGGCTGCAAGGATTAGGGATGCCTTGAGGGAGCAATTTGAGGCTGAAAACCAGCAGTGATATCTGGTGCCCTGCACGGGAGTGAAGTGCAGTAGTTCCAATCTTTAGGAATCAGTGTCTGCTTAGCAGACAAGCAGACTTGCAGTGCCTGTTTATTTCCTGGCTAAGGAGTCTTTTACTTTATGCAATAATAAAGAATGTTTTCAAAGCCAAAGAATCCATTTATTGAAAAGAAAAAAAAATATTTATTGAAAAGAAACAAGGGGGTGGAGTGGGGAACAGTACAATCACAGATTCGTGTATGTCCTGTCTGGTGTGCTGTGCAGTGAGTGCTGCACTTCAGGATAGCTATACTGCATGGTGATGGGGGTTGAGTGCAGACGGTAAGGGTCGTGGTTTTCAGGGTTGGGTGGTGAAGATACTGGTGTTGGAGGCAGCGGGTGGCGTGAAGAACATGGAAGTTGGGGAAAATGGGTTGGAGGTGACAATGGGGCACAACGGAAAGAGTTTTGGGACAAGGGCTGTAGGGGAGGTGGCATTTGCGTTTGCAGTACTGCTCCTCTTTCTGCATGGCTACCAGCTCCTGGATAGCGTCTGCTTGGCCCTCCAGGATGCTGATGAGCTTATCAGTGCTTTGCTGCCGGTGCGTGGTGCTTTGGCGCCAGTGCACTGCGTTTTCCTGGCGGATCCTGCTTTCTCTCTCTCTCCCTCCAGTCCTGTGCCTTCTCGTTCTCTTTAATAGATTGCCGCATCACTTCTTGCAGCATGTCTTCTTTGCTTTTTCGCGGTCTCTTCCTGAGTCTTTGCAATCTCTGAGCAGGCGATAAGAGGGACGGCTGAGGTCTCAAGGTTGATGCAGCTGTATAGGCAAAATGCAACATTTAACAGAGGCAGCATTGTTTATACCAGACAGAGTAATAATTCCCCCCGCACTTAAGGAGTAGAAAACACACAGGGTCTACAGAATAGCATAATTTTCCTGTCTGAAACAGAGCACACATATCCCACGGGAGCCTCAAAATGGTTAGTAATGGGGGTTGATTGTTTCAGGGCTGCACTGTCCTCTGGGTTTCTGTGCCTTGGGGAGAGCCAACAGCTTCAGGGGGCACCTATACTGAACACTGTCCCAACATTTTCCACAGGAGTTCGTCCTGGACGATATCTCGCTGCTGAGGGTGACCTGGGAAACAAGGGAGGGTCTTCTACTGCAATGCGGCTTCCCCCCTGGCCTGTGTGCAGCAATGGTCCCCCTGCCCCTCGCGGCACAGTGGCGCGGACACGTTAGCCTGGCTGGGACAAGGACCACAGTGGCTCTCCCTATAAACCTGCGCAAGCGCATTGCACACGTTCTGGATGAGACATTCGAGGAGATTACCAAGGCTAATTACCGCCATATGATAAACCACATCAATGCACTATTCCGCATCTAGGCATGCATGCCTAACCCTCCTCTCACAAAGAGCCCGCACCGAAAAAATTCCTTCCCGAAAAAAAAAACCGCTTACCAGGAACCTGCTCTTCTGTTTGTCCTCCACCAAGTACTGGCCGCTGCGACTGGCTACCTTCCTCCTGGCTCGAGAAGAGCTCCTGGCTGCATGACTCCAGGGATTCCGGGGTGTCTCCGGCCCACCACCATCACTCCCATTTTCCTCCTCCTCCTTCTCCCTCCTACCCCCCCCCCCACTGGCTCTGAAGTGTCCATGGTGGTGCTCGGAGTGGAGGTGGGGTTAACCCCAAGTATCGCATCCAGCTCTTTGTAGAATTGGCAGGTCACGGGGGGAGCACCCAAGCGGCCGTTTGCATCGCAGGCTTTGCGGTAGGCACTCCGCAGCTCCTTGATTTTAATCCTGCACTGCAGGGCGTCCCGGTCATGGTCCCTTTCCATCATTTCCTTTGATACCTTCCCGAAGGTATCGTAATTCCTACGGCTGGAGCGCAGCTGGGACTGTACAGCTTCCTCCCCCCAAACACTGATGAGGTCCAGCAACTCGCCATTGCTCCATGCTGGGGCTCGCTTGGCGTGTGGAGGCATGGTCACCTGGAAAGATTCGCTGATAGCACTCCACGCCACGCCGGGCTGAGCAAACAGGAAGGGGATTTTTAAAATTCCAGGGGAATGTAAAGGGTCGGTCACATGGTTGGTTACCTGAGGCCAGGGCAGTAGAGTTTGAACTGATGACCAGAGTGGCTAGAACAGGCCTTGTGGGATACTGCCGAATAATTCTGGAGGCCATTCACAGCACATTGGGCGGCCACACTGGCGCCGCAGCACTGCAGCGGCAGCGCTGCACTTGCTATTCCTCTCGGAGAGGTGGAGTACATGTAGCGCTGCAACCAAGGAGATACAGCGCTGCAAATGCCTTGCCAGTGTGGACGGGGAGTGAGTTACAGCGCTGGGGGCGGCTTTACAGCGCTGCAGCTCGCAAGTGTAGCCAAGGCCTTATGCTAGGTAGGCAGCAGGCCAAATCTTCAAACCGCTTAATTGCTGTGCATCTATTCTCTTTGTGTTGCGGGAGGAGGTTTAATAGTTCTGAACCTTCCTCTCCCTTCCATACTCCCTTCTGAGTTAATTTCTGCATGTTGGTCCACTCAGTTTAGATTGTGAGCTCTTCATAGCAGGGACCATGTCTTTTAACGTGTTTAATGTGCTTTGTAAACCACCATATATGTTGATGGCCTGGTGTACAAATAAAGATGTACATATTTACAATATTCTAGAAGATTCCAGCCAGTCAAGATGCTCAGTTTCCAGTTTATCTTTCTCAACAGGTAGCATTATGTAAAAGTGAGTGATCAAGATATGTAAGTAGGCTTGCTAACAGATGGCACTATGTTGTAATCCACCTACCTCAGGGCATTCTTGCCAGAATATTTGACACTATTTTACCATGGTCAACTAACAGGGGTTCAACTGACTTGTCAGTTGACATTATTTGGCTGGTCAACTGACTGTTTTGCTAAACCTAATCTGCAGCATATCTTTGATTTAACTACCATCTGGCTGCTTTTGGGAAGATTTTAGAAAGACTCTTGTCAGTATGATGCAGATCATCCCTCTCTAGATCCACACGTAAAGGGTTCCCGCTGAGCACAGATCTCCTCAGTACTGTGTGGAGTTGCGGAAGGGGTCAACCACCTTTATAGCAATGGTTCCACCCCCCTCCAAACCTTGTGAAGTCCCTTCTTCATGTCTGTGGTTCATACAGAATGAAGGAGCAGAGATTGGGTAGGACAGAGGGAAGAGAGCCATTGGGACAGGGCTAGGGCATACACTCTTTGACCCCAACCCCGTGGAGTTTAGCGGGGAGAGAAAATGCAACCAGGGGTTATAGTATATTAAACAAAGAGAGCAGCCTTTGATGATCAGCAGCCTTTTGTGGCTGCCACAGGAACTGCCAATTTATAAATGATCACTGCTCTGCAGGTTTCCAGCTTGTCTCCAGTCCTAGTGATTGCATTACCTATGGGCCATAGCAGCAGGCGTAGGGTCTCTGTAGGCCCCAGGACTAGAAACCTAGTCCTGTTTCTGGAAAATCATTTCTCGTTCCCTAAAAGCCAGGCTTTGATTGGGGATCATCAGATGGAACCAGTGTGTGTCTTGGGGAATAATGTATTACATGCAAACAGGACTGTTACCAATTCAATCTGAGTAAGGAGATGCTAAAGGAAACAGAGTGCTATGTTCACTGTACTTCAGCAAGATCACTAATAACCTAGAAACACATCTCTACCTTATTATTTAGCATTTAGGGATGACTCATTCTATTTGCGCTGAAAATATGGTGTGATTTACCAATTTAGGTCATGCAAGGGACACTTGATAATGCTATCTGTCTAGAAGCACCGTCTATACCAGTTATGGAAACAAACTCTGGAAAATAAATTTGCGTTGTGTGTCTCAAATTTGCAAAATAAGCATGTGGTTCACCCTCCCTCCCCTGCCCTTCAGATTTTTCTTTCTTGCTTCTCATTGTGTGTAGGCTGTTTAGTGCTGGGCCTGTAATAACCAGAGACGCTGGCTGCTTGTCAGTGTTGTCAGAGCTCCCTGGTGTGTTAAACATCTGCAACAGCATATATCGTGTTTAAATTTTTTTAAATGGAAGATAGGATTAAAAATTATAGGTTTTCTATAACAGCAGAAAGATGTGATTGGATTCTATGGATTGAATCTATATTTTGGATCTATATTTTCATTACAATAGGGTTATTTATGCTTTTGTGCTACCATATGAAGGGTTCCTTCTGCTCCCAAATCATGGAACTGATACTGCAGTGAAACCTTCTTGTTGTAGCTCAGGTGACTTAAAGGAGCAATGATTGTTACCACCAGCTGAGGATCTGTCCCTGTATCTCCATTTTAATGACATCTATCATTGTTTTAAACACATGGGCCTCCATCCTGCAAGGAGATGCACATAGGCAACCCTGCTTCCCCTGCCTGTGCTAGTGCAGTTACTGAGGCTCTGCTCGGGTGCAGGGTATGACGGGTTGGGTCACAGAGACTGCCACCTGATGTGCTGAGACTACCTCTGAGTGCATTTTCTCTGCCAGCTTGGGACTTCAGAACCCTGCATTGTTGAGCCAGACATGCTAGCCTGCTGCAAACACAGACCCAGGTCCAAACCAAAGCTGCAGACTTAACAGAAAACAGCTTAAGAAGTGCTCCTATCTCCAGTACCTGGATACTCAGTTCCCAATAGGGTCCAAACCCCAAATCAATCCATTTTACTCTGTATAAAGCTTATAGAGGGTAAACTCATGAATTGTTCACCCTCTATAACACTGATAGAGAGATATGCACAGCTGTTTACGCCCCAGCTATTAGTCACTAACTCTGGGTTCAATAATAAGCAAAAGTGATTTTATTAACTATAAAAAGTAGGATTTAAGTGGATCCAAGTAATAACAGACAGAACAAAAACAACAAGGAGTCTGGTGGCACCTTAAAGACTAACAGATTTATTTGGGCATAAGCTTTCGTGGGTAAAAACCTCACTTCTTCGGATGCATAGAGTGAAAGTTACAGATGCAGGCATTATATACTGACACATGGAGAGCAGGGAATTACTTTGCAGGGAGTTGCGAAGTAACTCCCTGCTCTCCATGTGTCAGTATATAATGCCTGCATCTGTAACTTTCACTCTATGCATCCGAAGAAGTGAGGTTTTTACCCACGAAAGCTTATGCCCAAATAAATCTGTTAGTCTTTAAGGTGCCACCAGACTCCTTGTTGTTTTTGTAGATACAGACTAACTCGGCTACCCCCTGATACTAGACAGAACAAAGTAAGTTACCAAACAAAATAAAATAAAAACATGCAAGTCTAATCCTAATACATTAAGAAACTGATTACAGATAAATCTCACTCTCAGAGACATTCCAATAAGCTTCTTTCACAGACTAGGCTCCTTTCTAGTCTGGGCCCATTTCTTTCCCCTGGTACAGTCCTTGTAGGGTGACCAGACAGCAAGTGTGAAAAATCAGGACGGGGGTGGGGGGTAATAGGAGCCTATATAAAAAAAAGACCCAAAAATCGGGACTGTCCCTATAAAATCGGGACATACTGGTCACCCTAAGTCCTTGTTCAGCTCAGGTGGTAGCTAGGGGATTTCTCAGGACTGCCGCCTCCTTTGTTCTGTTCCACCCCTTTATATAGTTTTGGCACAAGGTGGGAATCTTTTGTCTCTCTGGGTCCCCACCCCTCCTCCTAAATGGAAAAGCATCAGGTTTAAGATGGATTCCAGTACCAGGTGACATGGTCACATGTCTAGTGAGATTCCAAGACTTCATTCTACCTGGCCAGACTCACAGGAAGGCTTTCAAGTAAACATTGCCATTTACAACCAATTGTCCTAGATGATGGGAGTCATCAAGATTCCAAACCACCATTAATGGCCCACACTTTTCATAATTACAATAGGAGCTCAGAGTTATATTTCATATTTCTAGTTTCAGATACAAGAATGATACATTTATACAAATAGAATGAACACACTAAGTAGATTATAAGCTTTGTAATGATACCTTACAAGAGGCCTTTTTCATGAAACTAGTTACATTATATTCACATTCATTAGCAAATTTTCATAGAATCATATGGAGTGTAACATCACACAGGGGATCTATCTGTGCCATCTCTTTGTAGGGTCCACAATCAGTAAGACGGTTGACTGATAATTCCTTATAAAAATAAACGCAGAGTTTACCATTTGTAGTTCAGGTGCTAATTCAAGTGTTACGTTGATGTATATTTAACAAAGTCTCCTCCAAAGAGCTCAAGCTATTTTCTTGTATTAGGACTTGTCTACACTGGCAATGCTAACGCGCTGCTGCAGCAGCGCTTTAATGAGGCTCGTGTGGTCACGGCAGAGCGCTAGGAGAGAGCTCTCCCCACGCTCTAAAAAAACCACCTCCATGAGGGGCGTAGCTACCAGTCTGGGAGCGCAGCTCCCAACGTTGGGTCTACACTGGTGCTTTACAGCACTGAAACTTGCTGCGTTCAGGGGTTTGTTTTTTCACACCCCTGAGTGAGAAAGTTGCAGCGCTGTAAAGCACTAGTGTAGACAAGCCCTTAGGTATGTTACATTGTCATTGGCTTTCGGTCATATGCAGTTTTATACTACAAAATATTAGAGAGGTAGTTTAGGCCCAGAAGATATGTCTTGGGTATATCATTCTTGTAGTTATTCCATAGCTTATTATTTGTAGAAATATATATGTGTTTATATATACTTGTACATGTGTATGGACCTGTATGGACCTGATCCTGCAGATATTTGTTTGTATGAGTAGTCTGGTTAGTCAACATGACTACTTGTGTGTGTATTCATGTGAGTAAGGGTTTGCAAAACATAGTTCTGTGTTTGTATATATAGGCCATGATAAATCATAAACAACACTTTACTTGGTAAAAATAGAAAGCAACCTTCATCTTGACTCGGCTAGAAATCCTAGTGCAATTTTTAAACACTATGGTGACCTCTGTCTAGCCTAGGTTTTTATTAAGTGCCTATCATTGTGGTACTTAACTTTCAATATCTGAAGAAAAAATCAGATCCATTTTTGGGAAAGAAACCAGGTGTTTTATTTGAATTTTAAAATTCTATCAGTCTGCTAGTTGATAGGAGTGGGAGAAGAAATAGATTTTTCAGGAGTTCAGGTTACTGTGGGTGGAAGTCTGGGCATGGGCAGCAGAATTGGGAGCGGAGAATCCAGGCTGTGATGACAAGGGATCAAAGCTGGGTAAAGGATAAGCTGAGTGGAGGAAACCAGGTTGAGGAAGAGTTGAAGCAGGTGTCAGCACTAGAGAAGGAACAGCATGAGATGTCAAGGTGAGACAAACTGGGGCAGAAGGAAAGACGGACCTGGGCAGCACACAAGAAAAAGGGGAATCTCAGAACAGCACACCAGGGAAGAGGCCTGATATTTGCTCCCCTGGAAGATGTGCAAATGTAAAATTCTGTGTTTTTTGTCAAGCTATAAGTATGTAAGTTCTTGCAAACTTTTATCTCTGGCTTTTCTGTGGTCTGAGGTAGGTAAGCCTGCCTGCACTCTAGGCATGCAGCTTGTTCCCTGCTGGCTCCCTGCAGAGAGACTTTTGTGTGAATAAGGGAATGAAGTCATGGAAAGGACATTCTCTCTTCTCTCACCTCGATCTGCTGCCTTCTCCTCCTCTGTGCTTCTTGGCAGGTGGAGCGCATGTTTGGGTTTTTGAAGACATGGCTTCACCCATTCTCAATTTTATGACATTCATAATATTGCAAGTTTAAAGCACAGGAGAGTTGCTTGGTGCAGATAAAAGGTAGCATTTAATATTAACTGATTAATAACATTCTTCTGCTGTCATCATTTTTTCTTCCAACTTTAAAACCTCCCGGAACCCAGTCTTACACCTCCTCCCCTTGCAGGATCTGTGCAAGGGTTACTGTAGTCATCCCCCATCAGTCCCATTTTGGTGTGGGGAAGAAGCGTGTGAGGATTAGACCTGTGGCTTCCTGGGGTGACTGAAGCTGATGTGAATGTTTTCCATTCCTGCAACAAGCAGCTCTGTCCCTGCCACGAATGGTTTGGGGATTTCCTGCAACTCCCTTGTGCAGCTAGACCAGCCACCCTTAAATCTGGTCAGGCTACAGCACAGCATCTTTATGCAGTCCTCTGGGGTAGTTGTGCCCCTTAGTGGTGTGTAAACAAGGTTGCCAATTTTGGTTGGATGTATTCCTGGAGATTTCATTACATGACTTAATCTTTAATTCCTGGAGACTCCAGGCCAATCCTGGAGGGTTGGCAAACCCTATCAATATTTGGCTAAACTCAGCCAACAGAAGGGCTTGTTTTATTCACAAATGGCCAAAGTCTGGCCCACCACATAAAGGAACCCAGAACAGTATTAATGTGAGTGCCTGTATCTTGGCTGTCAGTGGCCTCGTGCACAGCATGAGTGGTTAGGCCTACACAGAGTAGGATTAATCCGCACTGTGTGTGTATATCTGCATAGCTGCCATTGTCGGGTCAGGGGGCACATGTGCACTGATGTGGGGATTGCAATAGCCTAGTGGTTCTCAAACTGTGGGTCAGGACCCCATGGGGGTCACCAGGGTTAGCATACATTTGTTGGGACCTGGGGCTGAAGCCCGAGCCCCACCGTCTGAGGCCAAAGCTGAAGCCCGAGGGCTTCAGCCCTGGGCGATGGGGCTCAGGTTACAGGCCTCCCGCCAGGGGCTGAAGCCCTTGGGCCTATGCCGCCTGGGACAGTGGGTCTCGGGCTTTGCCCTCGCCCCCCCCCCCCCCCCCCCCCCCCAGGGCGGTTGGACTCAGGTGGGCTCGGGTTTTGGTTCCCCATCCTGGGGTCGTGTAGTAATTTTTGTTGTCAGAAGGGGGTCGCAGTGCAATGAAGTTTCAGAACCCCAGCAATAGCCTGATACCTAGGCCCCACACTAGGCCTCTCCTTTGTGGCTCTTGTACACAGCAACTTTACCTCTTTGTGGGTTTGTTGGGAGACAGAATTAGGATGTTAAATTTTGGCTGGCTGTGTTCCAGGCAGGCAGAGTTTGGCCCAAAATATACTATGTAGGGCATCTTAATTCACAGTTGCTGTTTTAAAATTAAGATGCTCATGGGTATTTAATTTATATATCAAATAAAACAATTTATGATGTCGCAATTTGGGCTCTGTCACTGTGTGCTAATATAGTGATCCTTATTTCGACACAAGCATTTTAAGAACTGCATCAGGGTTCTGGGTTTTTTTGTTTTTGAATTCCACATTTCAAGGTTATTTTCCCCCATGTTTTATATTCTGTTATTAGGTGGTACTGAAACCGAGAACTTCTAGGCTTTTATTATTATTAATTTTTTTATTATAATTATTTTTTTAAAGAGAGTGGGATTTAAAAGTAGAATATATTTTTGTAAAAACCAAAGATGATGGGAGTCTGAAGCTAAAATTGGGTGAGAGCTACAGTTTGACTGTCACTTAAGCTCATAACAATATGACTGAATTTGGCCTCTTGACTTTTTAGCACTAGGCACTGTTTACTATGGGGGGTTGTGACTGCGACTGAAATCATTTGAAACATGGTTATGTTTGTAACATGACTTTTGTCTATACTAGATACACTTACAAACAATGGTACTAGTCCTGCAAACTGAGCCACATGGGTCAACTCAGATGCCCATGTAGATCAGCCTGCAGAATTGGGGCTCATGTTTCTGACACTGTTACACTGTGTTATAGTCCTGCAGGGGGTTGAGTTGTAGCATTTGCCCAGCTTGGCTATAAAATGTTTTCCATAAGCATTTAAGATGAAAGTGGCTTTGTTTGAATCACACTTAAACATTCTCCCTCTCCCTTTTGAGGTTTGCTCTCTGTGAACATTCAAGAACATAAGAACAGCCATACTGGGTCAGACCAAAGGTCCATCTAGCCCAGTATCCTGTCTTCCGACAGTGGCCAATGCCAGACGCTTCAGAGGGAATGAATAGAACAGGTAATCATCAAGTGATCCATCCCTTGTCACCAATTCCCAGCTTCTGGCAAACAGAGGCTAGGGACACCATCCCTGCCCATCTTGGATAATAGCCATTGATGGACCTATCCTCCATGAATTTATCTAGTTCTTTTTTGAACCCTGTTATAGTCTTCACAACATCCTCTGGCAAGGAGTTCCACAGGTTGACTGTATGTTGTGTGAAGAAATACTTCCTTTTCTTTGTTTTAAACCTGCTGCCTATTAACTTCATTTGGTGATCCCTAATTCTTGTGTTATGAGAAGGAGTAAATAACACTTCCTTATTTACTTTCTCCACACCCGTCATGATTTTATAGATATCTATCATATCCCCCCCCATAGTCTCTTTTCCAAGCTGAAAAGTTCCAGTCTTATTAATCTCTCCTCAGACGGAAGCTGTTCCATACCCCTAATAATTTTTGTTGCCTCTTTCTGAACCTTTTCCAATTGCAATATATCTTTTTTGAGATGGGGCAAAAATATCTGCATGCAGTATTCAAGATGTGCGCATACCATGGATTTATACAGAGGCAATATGAAATTTTCTGCCCTATCTATCCCTTTCTTAATGATTTCCAACGTTCTGTTCACTTTTTTGACTGCTGCTGCACATTGATTGGATGTTTTCAGAGAACTATCCACAATGATTCCAAGATCTCTTTCTTGAGAGTAACAGCTAATTTAGACCCCATCATTTTGTATGTATAGTTGGGATTATGTTTTCCAATGCACGTTACTTTGCATTTATCAACATTAAATTTCATTTGTCATTTAGTTGCCCAGTCACCCAGTTTTGTGAGATCCCTTTGTAGCTCTTTGCAGTCTGCTTGGGACTTAACTGTCTTGAGTAATTTTGTATCATCTGCAAATTTTGCCACCTCACTGTTTACCCCTTTTTCCAAATCATTTATGAATATGTAGGATGGCACTGGTCCCAGTACAGACCCCTGGGGGACACCACTATTTACCTCTCTCCAGTCTGAAAAGTAGCCATTTATTCCTACCCTTTGCTTCCTATCTTTTTAACCAGTTACTGATCCATGAGAGCACCTTCCCTCTTATCCCATGTCAGCTTACTTTGCTTAAGTGCCTTTGATGAGGGAACTTGTCAGAGGTTTTCTGAAAATCTAAGTACACTATATCCACTGATCACCCTTTTCCACATGCTTGTTGACCCTCTCAAATAATTCTAGTAGATTAGTGAGGCATGATTTCCCTTTACAAAAACCATGTTGACTCTTCCCCAACAAATCACATTCGTCTATGTGTCTGACTATTCTGTTCTTTCCTATAATTTCAACTAGTTTGCCCAGTACTGAAGTTAGACTTACCAGCCTGTAATTGCCGGGATCACCTCTGGAGCCTTTTTTTAAAAATTGGTGTCACATTAGCTATCCTCCAGTCATCTGGTACAGAAGCTGATTTAAATGATAGGTTACATACCAGAGTTAGCAGTTCTCCAATTTTTGAGTTCCTTCAGAACTCTTGGGTGAATACCATGTGGTCCTGACTTATTACTGTTTAATTTATCAATTTGTTCCAAATCCTCCTCTAATGACACCTCAGTCTGGGACAGTTCCTCAGATTTGTCACTTAAAAAGAATGGCTCAGGTTTGGAAATGTCCCTGACATCCTCAACCGTGAACACTGATGCAAAGAATTCATTTAGTTTTTCGTTGAGTGCTCGTTCAGCATCTCGATCATCCAGTGGCCCCACTGGTTGTTTAGCAGGCTTCCTGCTTCTGATGTACAAAATATTTTGCTATTACTTTTTCAGTCTTTGACTAGCTGTTCTTCTAACTCTTTTTTGGCCTTCCTATATATTCAAGACATCATGTTTCATTCTTACAGATGATGTAGATAGCCCATTTTAAGCTCACTCATGTGAGTGTTTATATATGGCATGAATTACTATTTGATACGCCAAGGAAAAAGGATTCCCAAACCCATTGGCAGAGCCTGGGCATTGAAATGACTAAATGAACCAGACTAGGATCTGATTACATCCCCACTACAAATTGGTCTGCAAATGCAGTTATTAAAACAACAAGGAGTCTGGTGGCACCTTAAAGACTAACAGATTTATTTGTGCATAAGCTTTCATGGGTAGAAGTGGATTTTTTACCCACGAAAGCTTATGTACAAATAAATCTATTAGTCTTTAAGGTGCCACTGGACTCCTTGTTGTTTTTGTGGATACAGACTAACACAGCTACCCCTGATACTTGACACCAAATGCAGTTATTATGTTTGAGTGTGAATCAAGTCTAATTTAAATGTGCTTATGTCTTTATCTAGTCAAAACTTACAGTAGACTATTTTTCCCCCTAGGAATGATGCCTTAGGCAAGACCTATATGGCCCCAAAAGAGAGAGTTCAACACCTGCCATCTTGAATTACCTCCAGAGCTGAAAGCATTTGTCTCTACACCTTGAGCTAAAGAGCCCAGCTCTGAAGCTAGGGGCTGTAATACACTTGCCTCCTCTGAGGGTTTGGTACATAGGGGAACAAAGCACACTGACCTGTAAGTCACACATCCCTACCTATTTCCTCCTTGAAAGGTTCAAAACTCCTGATCAGATTCTTCAAGTGTTCCAACCATCTATTCTGGGGATAGAAACACTGATTTCTATGACCAGTCACAATTAAGAAGCTTGAATTTAGAATGTTATTGTTCATGATTGAGCTACAGACGTAAAAAAAATGTGTTAAAAAAAAATTGCAAATATTCCAGGGATCAGTATCTATTTAATTAAAGCTATTGTAATAATTGGATTTCTAAGATTAAACTCCTCCAAACTTGCTCTTTCAAGTCCTCTAAAGTTCCCTGAACAAAAGAGTGGGGAAAACCTTAGTTGCTTCTCGTGCAGTGAACAAATAAATCACCAGCATGTACATTTTCTAAGCAACCTGCTAAAATAAATTTAAAAATTGCTGGTACAATGGAACTTCCCTATTTTATTAGCTCAAGAACACTGTTCTTGCCTTTCTCAGTACATTTAAGTTAACTGCTCCCTGCAAAAATTGTGAACAAGGCTAATTAGCTCTAGTACAAGTCTTCAGAAAAGTCTAGTTACAAGAGGGAAAGAACATGTTTTTTATTTACAAGATTTTAGTAAAATAAAGGCATTACAATGTTTCTACATCTGAACTGAAATTAAAACCAACACTTATTTTTTATCATGCATTGCAGATAATTTATAATAATCCTTTTGGGTATTTATATCAAATAATTACCTTTATTAAATAAGACTTTGTGTTGATGGATTTTCAGCGTTAATCTTGGTAGTAGTAAATCCAATTCTATCCCTGGACTGTGTTTTGATTGTGAGAGATGTAATCCCTGAGCATCTGAAAAATCATTATATACCCAGCAAAAGATGATTCTAAAAACAAAAGTATAGAAACATGTATTTATTGATGACTCCAGCCTGAAAGCTGAATATATGCCCAAAAACTATGTTGAAATTTCTAATACTCCCTGGAGTTATGAAATCAAGTAGGTTGTTATAATTGTGTTACAGCTGCTATTTGTTGTGCTTTTGTGGTTCCTGGTTTCTTCTCAGTTATTCTTAGTGTTTTCCAGGAACCCTGGAACTGAGAAATGCACTACTTAGAATTTGAAAACTTGGAGCCATTCATTCAGTGGTTGTTTTTTTTTAAAGTTTGGAAGACCTATGAAATAGAGATTTGTAATTCGTTACATAACATGCTACCTTATAAGCATGTTTAAACAGAACCACAAACAGTAATTGCAGATATAATCTTATCACTGAAAAAACAAACACTACCCATCCAAAGTAAAAAGTGATTCCAGTTGCAAACAAACAAACAAGGGGAGGGGGGGGGGAAGAGAGGAAGGAATGGGTGAATGAATAAATAATAAAACTAATTTGCAGAAAACATAAAAATAAATGCTGTAATATTTTCCTATGTTCTTTCCTTTATTCCTGAATTGCTTATCTCTTTTTTTATTCCTTATAGATTTAATGGCAGGGATAAGAAGTTACTTGTTTCCATCTGATTTTGTTTTTCACATGAAATGATGCCATAGCTTGTGACTTCCTGCCCTCCTCCTCCTTTTTCTTTTTCTTCTTTTCCTGCCATTTACTTAGCAGATCCTATTTTGTCTCCTCTATCTTCTCCCCCACTCACCCTCTGCATACACACTTTTCCTCATTTTGCTGAGTGCCCACAACTCCATTGAAAGTCAAGACGCAGATAGATGGCTTTGTCTTTGTGCTAGAGAGCAAATCTCTGTTGCCGATCATCTGCAGCACCGGATATCATATGTATTATAGTTTTGATTCATTCCACCAATGAAACCTGGGTTTGTGGGTCTGTGATGTTGGGAGACCTGCCTGGAGCTGGGTATGGTTTCAGTGGTACAACTCTCTTGCAAACCCACTCCCCTAGCAAGTGTGATTAGGTAACTAGTGCAGTTTGTGGTTTGTGCCCTGTCACCTGAGTGTTGCACTGGGCAGACCTCTGCACCCCAAACAAAAGGTTACACAATTTTAAAAAATTATTTGGCCATCATCAGCCCGGGGGAAATCATTGGAAAATATCCCTTTTCTCCTCCCCCATAGATGATTTTTTTTAAATTCAGGTTTATTGTTAATGACTATTTAAAAAAACAAAACAACAAAGGGGTCCGGGGAGCAGGAATAGACTTACCATGCAAGAGAGAACATAGTGTGTCATACTGACACAGACAGAAATGAACTGCAAAAAGAAATTGCCCAGTTTCTGACACCTTTGTCCCTTTTGTGGTCTCCTTGAGGGCACCTGCAGTTTGATCTCAGGCCTCTGTCACCTTTCTCAGGGCTGGCTCTCATGATCTCCTCCCTCCAGACTGGGGGCTTGGACTGCCGACTCCTGCAATTCATTGTGATTATCTTGGCACATCTGAGCTGGCCATGCAGTCATCCATCTTCTACGCTGATCCCCTACAAGGGCCTGAAGCACTTTTACCCTTTCTGTAGGGCCTGGCTCTCTTGGTCACAGTTTGCTGTCAGTTCTTGGAAGGAGTGACAGTGACTCCTGTCCCTTCACTGGAGCTTTATACAGTTTTAAGTTCTTTGTCTTCCAGGCCTCTTGAACCAAGTCAAACCAGTATATGCTATTTCCACACACTTGTTACCTGCATTAGGGATTTGCATTAAGTACCCAGCAGTGATTTTAGTTCCTACAGGAAACATAGTTTAGCTCACCCATTGAGCCAGGAATGTAATACAAGCCAGCCCATAAAGATACATGTAATATTTATATAGTTGATACAATAGGCTCTGACTGTTCTATGTGTTCATAGCATTGGTCACATCTCAATATAATAGCCCTTGAACATTCCCTGTTTCCAAAGCAATGCATCTGTCACAGGAATCACAAACAAAACAAAACTCAGGATGATTTTTCAGGAATGAACAACTCAGCAGTCCAACTACCTTAGACATACTTTGACCAAGCTTCAGATTATTTTTTTATTTTCTGAGATCCATTGTAGTTCACCTCTTTTGGATTTCAGAGTAAGGAGAGCAGCTGCGGAAGATACGAGGTGGTACTACAAAAAAGCAATCGAAGCAAAATATCAGACAATTAGCAGATTAGTCACCTAGTGGTCTTAATACCTAGTGGTCCTAGAAGAAGTCTGGCAGTATATTAAATACATTTCACATCCAAATCTGACACAGGTGCAAAATGATGCAGTTCTGTAAAATTAGGATATTGGAGCATATTGTTATAACTCTTCTTGGTATGAGTTTTTCTGGAATGAAATAATTAGTCAAATCCCCAATTGACATGGTTCCATCCAGGGCAATGGAGTTACACCAATTTACAGCATCTGAAGATCTGGCCCAGTATCTGAAGGAGATAAATAATGGTCTTGAGCAGTGAATGGATACTTGCCTTTAGTCAGTGTGCCAATTGACAGTTCAAGTGCTTTCCCAGTAGGTAATGGATAGTGTCAAGTGATTTATTCCTAAAGCCAGCAGATAATATTTTGTAAGTAAAGGATAATATGTGCAAAGAGGAGCCTTTTTGTCAAACACCTCTATGGGAGAAAAGTTTTGTGGTAAAGATGGGTAGTAAAATTTGTTGCCACCCAGTGCAGGAAATGATAGAAGAGTTTATTTGTAGGAGTGAATTTAGTTTTCAGCTGACTAACTTTTGAAAGCCAAAGTCTGATCCTGCAGACTCATGCTAATGTAATCTGAACTCGGGCGAGTAGCCCTACTTTCAGTAAGGATTACTCAATTAATAAGAGCTTGCAGGATTGGGCCTAGCGTTTGTCTTTTAAACATAAAATTCCAGACTGCTGCCAGCATTTGCTTTCTTCATTTGCAGGGAATGCACTGCCCGTATATTGCAACAAAGGGTCCTGTGGCACCTTTGAGACTAACAGAAGTACTGGGAGCATAAGCTTTCGTGGGTAAGAACCTCACTTCTTCAGATGCAAGTCTCTTGCATCTGAAGAAGTGAGGTTCTTACCCACGAAAGCTTATGCTCCCAGTACTTCTGTTAGTCTCAAAGGTGCCACAGGACCCTTTGTTGCAATATACGGGCAGTGCATTCCCTGCAAATGAGGAAAGCAAATGCTGGCAGCAGTCTGGAATTTTATGTTTAAAAGACAAACGCTAGGCCCAATCCTGCAAGCTCTTATTAATTGAGTAATCCTTACTGAAAGTAGGGCTACTCGCCCGAGTTCAGATTACATTAGCATGAGTCTGCAGGATCAGACTTTGGCTTTCAAAAGTTAGTCAGCTGAAAACTAAATTCACTCCTACAAATAAACTCTTCTATCATTTCCNCAAGTATCAGAGGGGTAGCCGTGTTAGTCTGAATCTGTAAAAAGCAACAAAGGGTCCTGTGGCACCTTTGAGACTAACAGAAGTACTGGGAGCATAAGCTTTCGTGGGTAAGAACCTCACTTCTTCAGATGCAAGAGACTTGCATCTGAAGAAGTGAGGTTCTTACCCACGAAAGCTTATGCTCCCAGTACTTCTGTTAGTCTCAAAGGTGCCACAGGACCCTTTGTTGCTTTTTACAGATTCAGACTAACACGGCTACCCCTCTGATACTTGCCCGTATATTGGGAGTCTTTATCAGAGCAAGTCTTGTATAAGCGGTATGCAATAGATACATTTCTTTCAGGTTCTGCAACAGTCACTTCAAAAATAAATGTATGGGTAACCCAATGTAAAGACTTAGTGCTTCCAAGGTGGATCAGTTTTCTGGCTTACCAACCTTGATAGTTTCTTGCATACAGAGTATTTTCATGAATTGCTCCTTTTCTTCACTTTCTTATGCCTGGATAAGAAAGGGTTCCTGGAACCCTTTTCCTTCTTACTGGAGTTTCTTCAGTCAGTGCATGACCAATGCCAAAATCTTGTTCTTTCTTCCATTATCTGGTGTTTGCTTTATATAGAGTACAGCACACTGATTTGCAAGCTTCTCAGTGGTGAGAAAATTCAACTGTGGATGTGCATGCACTTGCTGGGCCTGTTGCCACTTGTGGCTGTTTGTAGAAATTGGCTCAACTCAAATTTTTAGTAGTTACAGATTGAGGGAAGGGTGTTAGGTTCTTTTTCTCACATCACACTGCCGGTCAGTTTGACTGCAACTTTGCATTTGAAGTGCATGTTTTCCCTTTTTCTTCCCAGACATAATCTTCCACTTTTGGAGCAATAAAGCTTGTCTTTCAGTGTAGCCCTGTTCGCAATTTTTGTCTGACACGTTATTGTCCTCTTCCATATTTTTTTTAGTGCAAGTTCTTCAGTTTTCTCATGAGGTTAACATTTACAAACATGGTAACTAAGATTGGTGCGGGAGCTGATCCAGTTGTACCTGTCTGGCTTCTGACTTTGATTTGTCATTTTAATTAATTATCAACTTGTTTAATATTGGAGCTGGTAGAAACAACTGAAAACGAGGGCATGAGGGTGAGAGTCCAAATGCAGAGATTCATACCTTACAGGGTAAGAAAGAACCATTGTGATTGTCTAGTCTGACTTCCTGTATAACAAAGGTTGTTAGACTTCCCTGAGTCCACCCCTTCATATCGTCCACTCCCTCTCATCTGAAAGAGAAGTTGTGTCACGAGGAGCTCCACATGACGTGGCGGCTGTGTACCTAGTACCTTTGCCAATATACCCATTTGGTTTGCAGAAACTGATAACTCAGCAGCACTAGTCAATGTATTAATTTGTTTTTATATTCTAATACCAGGCCCTTGGGTAATTTGAAGTATGTTCTGCCAGTAGTGAATGTAGAATTGTCTCAAAAGTCAGCATTAGTGAAGAAGTCCGTGGACCTAGGGAAGAATAATTGGCTAGAACCAGACAGTTTGATTGCTAGTCTTTTGCAGGCATTTTTTTCAATCATTCCTTTTATTAGTAAGTTTTTGGAGCTCTTTTCTAAGTAAAATCTGCACATCAAGGATAAAATGCTAAACTCTTATTTTCCCTCTCTGAACTGAAGTTTGTTTTTCATAGACTACAAACAAGTAACAAGAGGGGACCAGATGCCCCTAGTGTCTTTGAAGAAACTGGCAGACTTTATTGAAGTTTATTAAATCATCCTTTTCTTTGGCAAAAATATAGCTGCATTTGGTAAGAGACCGGGCAGGTACCTGTGGATTAAGAACGTCATGGTTCTACTTTGTACTTGTACATTAACTAGGAAAATAGGCCTCTTAAAGTTGTTTTTCTACAAAGCAGAGAGAGAGAGAGAGAAAAAGAGAGAGAAACTGAATCCATCCACAGTCACAGTAAAAACAGAAATGTAAACATATCTGTCTATTTGATCATTAGCTCAGTGGTAGTCTCAGTGTGGCACTTCGCTTGCTCCATCAAAAGGGACAGCTCTGAGGCTCTGCCCTCACAGCCACAACACCACCTTTTACTTAAACAACCTGCTTATTCTGAACTGCTTTGTCCCAAAAATGTCACTTTATTTTTTCCCTTCAGAATGTTTAAATTAAACAAAAGGCTGTTTGCTTTCTCTGACAAGTGATCTTAGCAATAGAGAGGCAGAGATGCCTGTTAAAGCCACTATTTCATTCCTCTTGCCCAAATAAAATTATGTAAATGAATTCAGTAAGCCAGAGTCTGTCTCCGTTTACACTCATGCAACTCTGCTGAAACTGAATACAGCAGAATCTGACCCCTCCTTCCTACTACCTACAGCTGCCACCTTCCTATAGCCTGAAGAAAACAAACTGGCAGCAGGCACCCATAACTGTAATCCAAATACACACTCCCTTTTTCTATTTCTCCCTTTTCAGTGAGTAAACCATCTGTATTGATTTTTTCATTCCCTAACAATCTGTTCCACTTGCATTCATTTGTATTATGAAGTAGATGCTACAGTATCCAGTCTATCCCTATTCACCCATTGTTGTGGGATGTTTGCATTAGTAGATATTTCAGAACAATTACATATAGGTTGTCCCCCTATGTTTTCCTGGTACCAAAGTCTTATCTGCTATCATGCTGTTTTAGGCCCTGTCTACACTGGTCAAGGAAACATTAGTGCCTTTCTAATGAGCTATGTTTATGAATGGGAGAGGGAAATAATCTCTTAGTTAATTGCATCTTTGCAAGGTATGAGAGAACAAATATTTAATAATGGGCTGTTCAATATAGCAGTGAAAGGTGTAACATGGTCCAATGACTGGAAGCTGAAGCTAGACAAATTCAGACTGGAAATAAGGCATACAGTTTTTAATAGTGAGGATAATTAAACTCTAGAACAATTTACCAAAGGTAAATTGGCTTCTCCATCACTGAAAAGTTTTAAATCCAAATTGAATGTTTTTTCTAAAGGATCTGCTCTAGGAATTATTTTGGAGAAGTTCTATGGCCTGTGTTACACAGGAGGTCAGACTAATGATCATAGTGGCCCCTTCTGGCCTTAGCATGTATGAACCAGACTGAGTCTGGCCTGGTCTGGAAGGCATAGAACTCCCTGTGAGAAAATAGGTCTCATTTCACTGGAATTTGAGTTGCATAAATTCTGCGCCCCAGTGTGCCACTTGTAAAATGGAGATAACACTTAGCTACTTCACAGGGTTTTGCAATGTGTGTAAAGTACTTTGAGCTCCTTTGATGGAAGGTGCTACAGAAATGCAAATTATTATTTCTCCATCACCATTAAGCATGCATGAGGCTTTACAGATTCCAACTGAATGTTGTGCTTATGAATTAACAAATGTGGACAACAATTACTACTACACCTCTACCTCGATATAACGCTGTCCTCGGGAGCCAAAAAATCTTATCGCGTTATAGGTGAAACCGTGCTATATTGAACTTGCTTTGATCCACTGGAGTGCGCAGCCCTGCCCCCCTGGAGCACTGCTTTACTGCGTTATATCCGAATTCGTATTATATCGGGCCGTGTTATATCGGGGTAGCGGTATACTAAATTTCATGGGCTTCTCCATTTATTACAGCAGCATAGTGTCTCAAATACTTGGACAAATCTAGCTACATCGCCATGCTGTCACAGGGCTTGATCCTTCCGTTGAAGTCAGTATGAAATGCAAGTGCTTAGCACCTCAAAGGATCATGTCCTGTATAGCCATGAACCAATAATACCTGATTGTGTTAAGCCTTAAAGCTGAGACTTTCAAGGAACCTAAGTGGGTCAGGTTCCAACTCTGAATGAAATCTAATGGGAATTGGGGATCTAACTCCCATGGGGTTTCTTTGACAATTCCAAGCATAAAGAATTTCTAAGCGGATCACCAGCTGCTGTCTGAGTCACTTGCTGGAAATTCAGACTGTGAACAAAAGTAGTTCATTCAAACAGCCAGCTGGCTTATAAACAAGATTAAAATCACAGTACAAAGCAGTAAGTTATTGTTCGTTAGCAATAATTTGTAATTTCAGATTGTAAATTAGCAGGTGATCATAGCTAAATACAACTTCACCTATTATAAGAGACTTATGATTTTTATTGAACAGTTACCACAAGAACACAGGGAGCAATTCCAGTCTATCATCTCTGAGGGCCAGTTGTTGGCTAGAACTGCTCTTCAAGCATCCTTAGATGTTGCAGACACTGCTGCCAGATCCATCTCCAAGGTGGTGGTGATGTGCAGAGCGCCATGGCTCCAGCTCTCAGGGTTGCTGAGAGACAGTATAGAACACTGTTGCGGACCTCCCTTTTGATGGTTATAAACTCTTCTCGGAAACCACAAATGAGTTCTTGCACACACTGAAAGACTTGAGGGCTACCTTACAATCCCTGCGTATATGTACATGTGCAAATAATAAGAGGTTTAGTAGTCAGAGACTGCCCAGAGGTCATGTCCTACTCAGTTTTCTGGACTCTATGGATCTTCTGAACCGCCAGAAAGAGAGAGAGATTTCAGGGAGAGAAAGAGCCACTCAACCACCCTCCTTGGCCACCCAGGCCTCATCCAAACAGCAGTGTTGATAGTTTGCTTGAGGATTTGAATCCTCCTGTATCTCTGGAGTTACAGTTGTGCCCATTGGCCTATCTCCTCCACTTTGGGGACCACCTTTCTTGTTTCCAGAAGCTTGGAAATAGATCAACATGGACAAATGGGTCATGGAGGTCATAACATTGGGCTATCCCATCCATTTTACATTATCCCCCACCCCCTGCACTCTTTTCCCTGTCCCTCTCATGAGTTTTTGTTGAGACAACAGCTGGACTCTCTCCTCTGTTTAGGAGCAATAGAACTGGTTCCTGGTCCCTTCTCCCCACAGGGGCAAGGGGCTCTAGTCAAAGTATTTCCTGGTGGGGACAGAGGGAGGAGGCTGATCTTAGATCTGAGACTCTTCAACAAGTACATGAAGCCTCAAAAGTTCAGTGTGGTGACTCTGGCAACTATAATTCCCTTACTGAAGGAAGGGGATTGGTTTTTGGCTATTGACCTACAAGATGCCTATTTTCATGTATCAATACAACCATTGCACAGGTAACACCTATGCTTTACCATAGGCCAGGCTCATTTTCAATACCAGGTACTTCTCTTTGACCTATCATCAGCCCCCAGGGTGTTCTCAAAGGTTTTGGCAGTAGCGGTGGCTTACATTCAGCAGGAACCAATCTTAGTCTTTCCGTACCTTGACGACTGGCTACTCCAGGGTTGCTCCTACAAAGTAGTGTTATCATCCACCCACAGGCCCCTTGCTCTGTTCCAGGAGTTGGGCCTGCAGCTGAACGGACAGAAATCCACACTGATACCCATACAAGGACCAGTCAAGCACTGCTGTGCCAACATGGACTCAGATCAACCTATTCCCTGCTCAAGGACATCCTGGACAGGCAGCTGGACCCTGGACAGGCAGGTAAAAACAACTCCCTAAATTGGTGGAAGGAACAAATCAATGTCTGAGTGGGCATCCCTTTCTGTCTCTTGATCCCATCAGTGACTTTAACGACCCCTGTTAGGATGGGGAACCCATCTTGATGCCCTCCTAACTAAAGGTAGAAGAACAGCCCAAGAAACCAGTCTACACATCAATCTGTTGGAACTCATGGCTGTCAGGAATGCTTGCCGTAATTTTCTACCCAAAGGCAAAGCAATCAGGGTTACGATGGACAACATGCCCTGCATGTTCTACATCAACAAATGGGGGGAACAAGGTCCCACTCCTTGTGTGCCAAAGCCATGAAGCTCTGGAACTGGTGTATAGCCCATTAGACCCATATTTCAACTGTCTACCTCCCAGGCATTCAGAACGCCGCAGTCGATGCCCTCAGCAGACACTTCTCACAGGACTGTGAATGAGAGTGTGACACTCAGATTCTCCGCAGGGTATTCCAAACCTGGGAACTGGCACAGGTCAATCTTTTCGTCATCCCAGAAAACAGGAAGTGACGTCTTTTCTGCACAAGAGAGGGCCTGGGTCACCACTCTTTGGGAAACACCTTCCTTTTCCCTTGGAAGAAGGGTTTGTTTTATGCATTTACCCCTATACCATTAATTCTATGGGTTATGCACAAGCTCAGACAGGATGAAGCCAGAGTTATCCTGACAATGCCAACCTGGCCAAGACAACTTTGGTACTCATATCTGCTTCATCTATCTGTCCACCCGCTGTTCAAGCATCTAGCCATTCCTCATCTCCTATCTCAGGATGTAGGTCATGTGCTTCATCCCAACCTAGCTGTTCTGTGCCTCAGGGCACGGTTCCTTCATGGCTCTCTGAGTTAGAGGCTTCCTGCTCTGCGGACGTACAGCAAATGCTATTAAACAGCAGAAAGACCTACAGAAATGGGCGAGATTCTCTCATTGGTGCAGACATTGCTCCCTCTGGCCTGATTCAGCTTCACTTCCACTCAACCTGGATTACCTGCTGGATCTGAATAAACTGGGGTTATCCTTTAGCTCAAGTAAGGTACATTTGACTTCCATATCAGCCTTTCATCCCCCGGTGGGAGGGATTCTTTGGATTTGCTCACCCAGCATTGTCTAGAGTCATTAAGAACTCGGGCAACTTCTTACCCCCATATTAGCAGCCCACCCCTACTGGGATCTGTACCTGGTTCTCCATCAGTTTATGAGACTGCCATTCAAACTAATAGCAAATTTCTCCCTGCTCCATTTATCTATGAAAACTGCTTTCTTAGTTGCTATCATGTCAGATCATAGGATTGGGGAAACTGGAGCCTTATTGGCAGATTCTCTCTCTCTCTCTCTCATGCCCACATCCTAAATTCTTACCAAAAGTTATGTCAGATTTCCACCTTAATCAATCCATCCATCTACCAGTATTTTTTTCCCAAAAATTCAGTTCTCAGCAGGAATCCTATTTCCATACCCTGGATGTTAGAAGAGCTTTAGCCTTCTGTTTAGCTAGGACCAGACCATTTCAAAAGTCACCGAGGCTCTCCATCTCCATCGCAAATAGATCCAGGGGATTCTCTGTCTCTACTCGAAATGAATATCTGGTTGTATTGTAAACTGTTACGAGACTGCAGATACTCAACACCCCCCCACCGCCCCGACATAGGGTGATAGCACTTTCGACCAGCTCTCAGATAACATCTGTAGCATTACTGAAGAATGTACCAATTTGTTAAATATGTAAGACCATGACATGTGCTTCAGTATACACCTTTACAAAATATTACATCCTTCGCCGTGCTGTCAGGTCTGATTCCGCACTGGGCTCTGCAGTACTAGCTTCAGTTCTGGACTCTGTTCCAAAGCTCCCTTCTCCTTCTGGGGATACTGCTCGGAAGTCACCTGAAGTGGAGCATCCATAGGGACACTATTCGAAGTGCGGTAACTGCGGTTCTTTGAGATGTGTGTCCGTATGGGTGCTCCACTACCTGCCCTCCTTCCCCTCTGCTTTGGATTGGATCAGGGGATGCTGGGGTAGAGAAGAACCAAGGGAGGTTCTCCTGCTCCTTCCCACCCCCCCCATAGCCTTGGTGTCTGGCATGAGGAGGTTTAGGGCGCATGCATGGGCCAAAAGGACCCTGATAGCTGAAAATCTCTGCTCAAGGGCTCGAGATGCACATGTGCCCCTGAAGTGGAGCACCCATAGGGGGACACATCTCAAAGAACCGCAGTTACGGCACAAGATGAGTAACCTCTTCTTCATGTCAACATACCACAGGCGCCTTAGCTTTAGGCATTTGCCTACACTGGAGCAGTCTGTATATATCACATATGAAAATGTAACTGATTGCCAATTGGCCTTTTTCTCTTTTTAGAGGGCTGAGAAATGCTTGAGCAAACAATTAGAAACTAGCCAGACTGAAGTTAGTCCCATAAGAGTTCATCACTGAGAGGAATTCTCTACTATTTGAGAACTCTGACACCAATGAAAGACATCCCTTAGATAGAAAGCTTTGCCAAGCCCTCATGAAAACATTTTAACTGGAAATGGCTGACTAATTGTCTGGACTTTTACTACCATAGCCAAAATTTTTGTTGTTAGTGGTAATGGTGTTTTAACCAGGCTGATTTTGAAACATAAGAAATTCCTGGCCATGGCTTCCCGTTCAACTGACTATGCTTACCTGCTACTTCTGCCTACTGTTATAATCACTGCAACAGGATGTCCGGTTATGTTCTGTTATGATTAAGACCACTCTTTTTCACTGCTCAGTTAGGCCTTCCCAATCCCAGGTAATCCCTTTTGAAGTCAGTGGTCCTGAGGGAGAATTTGGCTCCTTAGACACTGAAACGGATGTCTTCGTCTTGCCATCTGCTTTATGGCTAAGTTATAAGAACTATGCAGCTCACTGAGGGTTTGTTCTGCCAACAGGCTGTGCATCCTCACTCCCATTGAAGTCAGGGGGAGTTGTAGGCACTTGGAACCTCTTCGGTTCATAGCCTCATTCTTTCCAGAGCACCTCTGGTCACTTCTGAGTGAAACCTTACATGCATCTTTTTCTTGTGACATTTGGTTTACACTTGACACTGTCAATTTTAAGAGGTCAGGACCTGGGTAATGTGTCTCCTCAGAAACAAAAGAGGTCAGGCTTCTATATTTAAACACTTAATCCTGTTTAGCTGAATGCTAACATAAAGTATTCACCTTCCCTCAGGTTTGAGCCCATCCAAAAATGCCAGTTTACATCCCTGCAGTTTCTCCCACCAGATAACATGGCAGATATACATAGCTTCTGTGGGAGTTACATGTGCTCAGCTAAGAGCAACATTTTCCGTAAGTCCCATTAGCTTCAGGAGAGTTCCGCTTTTTAAAGCTGGTTCAATACTCAGAATATTTCCAAGTTTTCTTCCCAACTAAATCTTTCCTGCTCAACTGCTGGCTGTTTCATCTTCAGGTAGGGTGACATTCCTGTAACGCAACACCTGCCAAGAAAGGTTGGAATTGCCTTTTAATTGGTTAAGGAATCTTCCCCTGGACTACCCTTAGTTAGGTGCTATATCTTTGAGGCTGTTTAATTTTTAACCCTTCAGTTACTCATTCAGTGGTGCAGGTATCCATCTCAAAAAGCAGCCACAGAAGAGAGAGAGAAAAGTGGCCTTACCGACTTAATTGCAATATTGTCTATTTCAGATGTCTTCTAAGGGGACTGCAGTTAGCCTCAGCTATAGAATCTATTATGGGCAGCATGTCTGCTTTAAATTTTCATAGTTCTCATCACCATCCTTTTCACCGCACTCATTCAACCATCTTTTTGTATGCTTCATACCTCAAAGGCTATGGATTTTGCAGTTGGGTCTGAATCAAAATCCAAACCCCAGGTCTGAACACTCCCAAACTTTAGGAAAGTTTGTTTCACCTATCGCTAATGAATGTACAGTAACAATGTAGCTGAATATTCCCAGATGTAAAACATGCTGTTAGCTAGGATACAGTATTCTTAGACTAGATTCACTGCTACAAATTATTATTGCAAACATAGATGCCAGATTCTATTTTTGAAACGTTGGTGGCAGACTCTGAGTCTACTGAGAGCTTTGCAGAGTATGTCTGATAGAATGATTCATCTTGGAACTGATAGGATGTTGTTTATGCAGGACAAAGTGCTAAGCATAAATCATTATATTTTAAATGTATAATATATTTAAACGTACTATAGTCATAATATTGTAGGCCTAAACTGATATGTTAAAATATGTAAATATCAGAGCTTTTGGTATAATGATGATATCTTTATATGTTCTATAGAGACACTGTTAAGTTAAAAATCATATATTTTAACACAAATGTTTCTAGGTTTTTTAATATCCCCTTACATTACTGAAACAGAAAGAATTATACAAATATAAACCCAGGGTGTCTCTGATTCCATGGGAGTGTGTTTCATCGCTAATGCTGTTTTATGTTTCATGTACCATGAACAAAGGAAATAGATTGGTCAGTTTGACTTTTCTTTTTAAAGTCTATTTTTAACAAGTTTTATTTTCTGGCTCCCCTCCACTAGATCTGTGGTGCAATGTTTGGGTTACAAATGCTGCATGGGAAATGTTTGAAATCCAAACAATTCCCCTCCACCCTGTTTTCATTAAGGCTATGTCTAAACTTGCGCACATACCTGAGTAGTGGATCATGTAAATGCTCCTGCGTGCTTCCGATACTTGTGCCCAAGTGTCCCTATATGCTGTGCTGGACATGGATATAATGCTTTGTACACGCATATGCTTGCATCTACACTGCCACTATAGGTACACGACATTAGCACTACCATTTTTGGGATGGTATCCCAGGGTTCTGTGCATCAGAAAGAGACAGTCTAGGAACTACTTGGCTGTATTTTGTTGGTACTGTCGTCCCCCCTTCATCCTTTTGCCAATGGCAATTCCTGATTGCATAAATCCTCACTGTTACTCCCTGCAGAACTGGATGGAAGACATGGAGCAATGGGATGATGATCTGGTTCTGCTCCTGCTGGGACAAATGGTTATAGAGTGGAGTGGGCACTCGGTGAAATGCTGGTTGGAATTTGAGCAGCATTTTCTTTCATGTCAAAGATGTTTGACTTTGAGGGTCAGTGACAATTCATTCAGCTCACACTATACAGATATGGTGAATGCCAGTGCAGTGTGGTGGGATCACATTATTTGGAAACAATGCTTTTTTTGCCTCTGTCTTCACGAACAAGATCAGCTCCCAGACTGCTGCACTGGGCAGCACAGTATGGGGAGGAGGTGACTAGCCCTCTGTGGAGAAAGAAGTGGGTTAGGACTATTTAGAAAAGCTGGACGAGCACAAATCCATGGGGTTGGATGTGCTGCATCCGAGAGTCCTAAAGGAGTTGGCGGATGTGATTGCAGAGCCATTGGCCATTATCTTTGAAAAATCATGGCGATCGGAAGAGGTCCCAGATGACTGGGAAAAGGCTAATGTAGTGACCATCTTTAAAAAAGGGAAGAAAGAGGATCCAGGTAACTACAGGCCAGTCAGCCTCACCTCAGTCCCTGGAAAAATCATGGAGCAGGTCCTCAAGGAATCAATTCTGAAGCACTTAGAGGAGAGGAAAGTGATCGGGAACAGCCATCATGGATTCACCAAGGGCAAGTCATGCCTGACTAACCTAATTGCCTTCTATGACGAGATAACTGGGTCTGTGGATGAGGGGAAAGCAGTGGATGTGTTATTCCTTGACTTTAGCAAAGCTTTTGATACGGTCTCCCACAGTATTCTTGCTGGCAAGTTAAAGAAGTATGGGCTGGATGAATGGACTATAAGGTGGATAGAAAGCTGGCTAGATTGTCAGGTTCAACGGGTAGTGATCAATGGCTCCGTGTCTAGTTGGCAGCCGGTATCAAGCGGAGTGCCCCAAGGGTCGGTCCTGGGGCCAGTTTTGTTCAATATCTTCATTAATGATCTGGAGGATGGCGTGGACTGCACTCTCAGCAAGTTTGCAGATGACACTAAATTGGGAGGAGTGGTAGATACGCTGGAGGGTAGGGATAGGATACAGAGGGACCTAGACAAATTAGAGGATTGGGCCAAAAGAAACCTGATGAGATTCAACAAGGACAAGTGCAGAGTCCTGTACTTAGGATGGAAGAATCCCATGCACTGCTACAGACTAGGGACCAAATGGCTAGGCAGCAGTTCTACAGAAAAGGACCTAGGGGTTACAGTGGACGAGAAGCTGGATATGAGTCGACAGTGTGGCCTTGTTGCCAGGAAGGCTAACGACATGTTGGGCTGTATAAGTGGGGGCACTGCCAGCCGATCAAAGGATGTTATCATTCCCCTCTATTCCACATTGGTGAGGCCTCATCTGGAGTACTGTGTCCAGTTTTGGGCCCCACACTACAAAAAGGATGTGGAAAAATTGGAAAGAGTCCAGTGGAGGGCAACAAAAATAATTGGGTGGCTGGAGCACATGAGTTATGAGGAGAGGCTGAGGGAACTGGGATTATTTAGTCTGCAGAAGAGAAGAATGAGGAGGGATTTGATAGCTGCTTTCAGCTACCTGAAAGGGGGTTCCAAAGAGGATGCATCTAGACTGTTCTCAGTGGTAGCAGATGACGGAACAAAGAGTAATGGTCTCAAGTTGCAGTGGGGGAGGTTTAGGTTGGATATTAGGAAAAACTTTTTCACTAGGAGGGTGGTGAAGCACTGGAATGGGTTACCTAGGGAGGTGGTGGAATCTCCATCCTTAGAGGTTTTTAAGGTTAGGCTCGACAAAGCCCTGGCTGGGATGATTTAGTTGGGAATTGGTCCTGCTTTGAGCAGGGGGTTGGACTAGATGACCTCCTGAGTCCCTTCCAACCCTGATATTCTATGATTCTATGAAGAAGGGACTTTCTTGAAAATGATATAGTTCTATACAGTGTGTCTGTGCCAATTGTTATTTTGAGGGAGCCCCACATACCCGCTCCTGCCTTGGCTCTCAAAACCATACCCTGCCATCAGAGAACCTGGAAAAAGGAAATTCAGTTACAAGCTAAGTAGCAGCAGAATGCTGCATTTATTAGTGTGAAAGCTCATTGATGCTTAGGGGGAATGACCAGACAGCAGATGTGAAAAATCAGGACTGGGGGTAATAGGAGCCTATATAAGAAAAAGAAAAAGAAAAAAAAAAAAAAACCAAAAACCCCCCCAAAATCGGGACTGTCCCTATAAAATCAGGACATCTGGTCACCCTATTGATGCTGCCTATGCCCCTGTCTGGTGCCAAAGTGGCAAATGCTCTTCATATAATCATTGCCTGCTGCGCACTACCTAACACTTTTGAGGTTAAATGGGAGTGCTTCAATCCCAAATGGGCTCAGGGCAAGTCTGGTTGGCAAACTTTGTACAAGCAGCCAGCTCCCACCCACATGCACATGGGGCCTGGGTCCCAGGGGACAAGGGAAATCAGGGGTGTCACATGTGCACAGATTGTGGCACAGCAGGGATGCAGAGGATGACCTCTGTCTGTGCCAAGGGACACCTTGACGTCCTGTAAAGCGGCTGGAAATACACATGAGGAATTGTTGGTACATAGTTATAGGGCTGCATAGCTTTGGGAGGGTTTTGTTCCCTGGTAGCCAAAGGTCATTAGCCATTGGTTCATGTGATATTGCACACATCAAAAACAATAATAAGAGGGCACCTCCAGTGGGTTATCACCTTGGGGTTGGGTTTGTGCTGTGGTGGATGGCAGCTGAGTTATGTTGTCATTGTGCAGTGTTTTTTGTCTTTGCCATTCACACTTCTGTAGCTCTCTTTTTGGGAGCACTTACACTTTTGTAACGAGCTTTTGATAGTTTGCTTTGGGTGGGGAGTACTGTACCCATTGCAGAGCTTTTTGACTTTTGCAGTGCTAAGTGCAATTAATGGGTGTTAGAGAGCACTAGTCCCTGGTATGGTTGAAACTGCTTCAGGTTATATTTATATATATATATATATACACACACACACACACACACTGGTTTTTTATTTTCATATATATATAATATATAAAATAATGCTGGCAGATGCTGTTATTGCCAGTATATTCCTTCTTGTTTAGTTATTGTTCTTGGCTTTTGATTTTCAACATGTGTAACAAAAGCCCTTAAGACACTGACCCCTTTTGCTTGTGTTAGACATACGTACAGAAATGGTAGTGCTTCTTAAAGCACATCACACAGTATACTGCACATTCCCCATCCCTCCTGAGTATCCGTACAACTTCAGCTATTACTGAACTTTGGGTGTGGAGGGACAGACTCAAATATATTTTCACTATGGTGGCCCACATTTCTACAAATCATTACATTACACGAAGTAGGAAGCTTGTGGCCTATTCAAGAAAGAAACACTGCCTTCAGTTCATCATTAAGAAGGAGGGACCAACACATCGTTAAACAAAACATAACATTTATTAAAAGTATGAGGTAGAAGTTTTAATGGATATCAGACCTACAACATTGTTTACCAAAGTAGCTTTTCACAACCGAGAACACTGCCCTGAGGTTAATGTCTTTGCACCCTCATTCCAAGGGGTGAAAAATGGGGGACAATGACTCTAGGTGAGAACCAGGGATATCTTCTGTAAGAGGTTGTAGGGGCTAGTACATAGTGGTTTTCTGGTACTCCTGCAGGCTCAGCGTTCTCCTCCTGGTCAGTCGGAAAGGTCACTGTGATAGGATCCTCCAACTTGGCAGTGCTCTGGCCAGCAGCCAGGGGAGGAGGTGGCAGCCAGTGCGCTGGTTCTGGGGCCTCAGCAGCAGGTGGACACCGCACTCTTTTGGTCATCAGTTCAATGAACCTCTCAATTAGGGAATGTTTCTGTTCCCTATTGCATCTCTTCATGTCCATGAACTGGATCGTAAGTGTTTCCTGCTAAAGAGACACTCCTCCCAGGCCCTGAGGAATTCAAATTGGTCTTGGTTTCTCCTCTCCATTCCTATGCAGAGCAACTCCAGACCTCTGGTCTGCCTCTTTTCCATGTATCTCTGCTCTCGCTGGGTAGTGCTCCTACCCTCTTGGTGGCATGGTTTCACTCTTGAGAACCGAAGGCCTTGCTAGCTCAAAGAGGAGGAGAACATTATATTATTGGTTTCTGGAACGAGCTGAAAAATTCCCCCACATAACGTAACTTTTCTGTAGAAGGCCACAATTTTGATACTTTCCCGCATTCCAGGAATGTAACACTCACTGTCCTTGGTTCTCCTTTAACTTTTGCAACCCATAAGGAAGTAGCAGAGGTGAGTAATAGTAAGAAGACTGTAGTAGTGCTTTTAACAATTTAAATGGTTCATACTATCTCAGCAGGGGTGGGGTGATTCCTTCCAGGGGCTGTGTTACCAGTTTACAATTTCTTCCTTTAAGGCTGGCCAACATTTGGAGAACATAGTGGTTTTCAAAGTACCAGAATGGAAAAGAGAGGTGGCTTTCCAAGCCTGTGGAGGGGAGTTGGCAGTCTATGCCAGAGATACATTTCTGCTAATGATCTCCCCTCTACGTATCGCTTGGGTTTGGAAAATCCTGGCCCTGTGCCTGACTAACAGTGGTGAAATGGACAGGTAAAAATGAGAAGCCACAGCTTCATTGGGCTTCTTGAAGATTCAGCTCCGCACCACAACTCCTCACCTCAGACAACTGGAAGGGGCCATTGCAGGGGTTTTGTCCGACTGCCAGACAGGATACTTCTCCTACCTCCACTGTCCACGATTGTGCAGCATAGTTCTGTGTGAGGAGAGGGCAGACACCAGCGACTATAAAGTCTTCCAAGGCGGAAAAAGCTTCTGTAACTGAGGCCATGTCTACACTACAAAGTTAAGTCAACTTACGTTATGTTGACATTCTTCCACTGCTGTAATCAAGCCGCTGTTGCACGTCCGCACAACACTCTTTGTGACAGCGGAGCATATCCACATTTGGTGCTCTTCCATCGAGAGAGAGAGAGCAGTGCACTGTGGGTATCTATCCCACTGTGCAACTCACCACCATCTGCCGCTTGGTGTTCTGGGAAGGGTTTGCAGTGCCTCATGGGGGCGGGCTCAGTGTCCCATGATGCAGTTTTCTCCATTCCATCATTCCATGGCTTCCTAGTACAGTTTGGGCTGTTTTTCAACAGACCCAGTAAACAGTGTGTCCACCATTTCTGTCAGAAACCATGGATCCTGCACCGCTCTCCAGTATAGTGATGAGTAAGGCTAAGATTTTGTCATGGACATTTTTAGTAAAATCACGGACAGGTCATGGGCAATAAAGAAAAATTAATGGAAGCCCATGACCTCGGTGACTTTTACTAAAAATATCCATGATAAAATGGGGAGCTCAACGGTGGGATCCCCACACCACCTGCAGAGCTCCGGGGTCCCGCCCAGGGCAGCCGGGAGCTGTGGGGGGCCCCCTGCCACCCAAGGCAGCTGGGTGGTGGGGGTACCCCACAGCTCCCCACTGCCTGTGGCAGCAGGGGGGATCCTGCAGCTCCCAGCCACTGGGGATGAATTCATGGAGATTGCGGAAGTCACAGAATGGTCCCAGCCACAGAATGGTCGCCCAGGCTCCAGCTTGGCTCTGAATCATGCAGCATTGGGCTGCGATATGTGGCAAAAGGCCGCTGGGCGCTCTGGGAGTTGTAGTTCCCAGATTGCTTGGACCAAGGAGGTAAATTACAACTCCCAGAAGGAAGTGCCACCGTGTGCCCCTGCACAGTGAGCCAAGCACCATTTTGAAAGAGGAATGGTTGTACTTTAAACTAGCGAGCAACAACGGTGGGCGCTATGAGGAGAGTTGTTGTTGCCGCTGTCTGTCCTGGCTGGGTCTGCGTGTGTTAGAGGTGCGGTGGCTGCGTATGGGTGTCTGAGCTCCCCCTCCTCCAGAGAGCAGCGCTGCACATGAGTGCCCAGGATTGTAGCCTCCCTGCCCAGAGCGGGGAAAGAGGTACATCAGGGGCGGAGCGGGTGGTGAAGCAGGAGGTCTGTGGGGAGAGATGGGGGGGGGGCGGTTGGAGGCTTGGCAGAGCCCTGCGTCACTGATGCACAGTGACCCATGGATTGCGGGTATCCGCAGACAATTTTTGGATGCAGATACGAATTTTGTATCCACGCAGGGCTCTAATGATACACTCTCCTTCCTTTTCAGACTGAGGACATATTAGTCTTTCTGAAACTGCAACTGGCCTTTCAATGGAGAGACAAACAAGCTCTGAGAAGTTTCTTTTTTTTTTCTTTTTTTTGAAGGGATTTTTTTCATTTTTGTAGAAAGTTTGGCAAAAGCAGAACAAGATATTTAAGTATTCAGTGACAGATACTTAATAGGAGAGTCCTTATTTGCTGAGCCCAAAGTAGAAATGTCCCAGCAAGAAAAAATAAAAAGCCCCCCTCCCATGTGATTAAAACGGCTTGCTCTTTTCCTTCAAGAGACAAGAGTTGAAGGCCAAGATTTTAAAAAAGCTGGGTGGCTAAAGTTAGGCTGTTACTTAAGCACCAAAATAAGTGGGTGAGTTTTCAAAAGTGTGCCCAGAAGCTCCCATTCACTTCAGAATTTTTGAAAATTTGCTCATGTATTTAGATGCTTAAGTATGGGCATAGGAGTCCAGCTTTAGGCACCCCCCCCCCCTTTTTTTTTTTTTTTAAATCAAGCAATGGCCCAAAGTTTTCAGTAGGCTTTGGTTTAGTTTACTGCATTATGTTTTCCATCCAGTGAAAATATGATTAGATCTAAATGTTCAGCATGGACACACTAGGCAAGGAAGCAAAAACATATTTCTAAAACATCCCTTCCTCCCCACCACCCTACATGGCATGACCAGAAGTAAAGAAAAGATGATGATTTATTTGTATTACCCTAGCGCCTAGGAGCCCTAGACATGGAGGATTTATATGACCGTATCCCTTGAATGTGTGCTGTCCAGACGCATACAAAGACAACCCCTACCCCAAGAAGCTTAGGAGGGAATATTGGCTTTACTGGTCACTTCCACGTGTGTGGGTGTGGAAAAAATAGACAAAATGATGTATTGAAGCTGGTGGCATTGTGGACTAGGCAGGGCTGACGCAATAAAAGAACTGGATAAGCAGGGAGGTGCCAAGTTACTCAGAGTCTTGAAGGCAAGGAAAAGAAGCTTGAATATAATGTAGTGAAGGGGATGCCCTGGGGAGGGACTCAAAAACTGTGAGGGTGAAATGGTTGTAGCTATCATAAAGGAGATGGTTTAAGGGGCTGCAGTTTGCACAGAAAGGAGCAGGGGAAAGTGGGAGTCAGGGAGACCAGTGTGGAATGAGGCTGTAAGGTTTGATAAAGCCATATTCCTAGATTGTAATCTCTTTGGAGAAGGGACCAAAAGTTCCTGTCTTTTAGTTCTGTGCTTGTACAGCATATAGCACAATCGGATTCTAGCCTGGGTGTAGTTGGGAGGGCATGGGGCATTGCCCCCCAAACTGCAAGTCTCAGGTAGGGTGCACAATTTCCCCCCCACGCACAGCCCTGTTCGCCTGATTGGAGTTACTCCCTCCAAAGATAGAAGTCAAACTACACCTATGGGGTTTAGTTCATGACTGGAGCTCCTAAGTGCTACAGTAATACAAATAATAATACATTCAGTTGTAATTGTGTAGCCCTACTTCTCCAGCAGTTGGTGGTACTTCTGTACATTTTGCAAAACTCAGTCTTGCACTTACTTTAAACACCAACATGCAAAACTATCTTTCCCCCTGCTCATACAGTGCTCACCCACTGCTCATGGATGGAGATGCCAAGAATTCACCTTTTGGGGTCTTTGCAGAGCTACTTTCCTTATTTCACAATTTCTAAATTAAATAATTTGCTTTGAATGACACAGCTGGATAAAATATCCATTTAACACACAGTTTGTGAGACTGAGTATATTCTGAGGGCTAGTCTATACGCTGTGGGGTAATGCGCTCCATAAGAGTTTGATTTCTGAGGCGCACTGGGTTGCATGTAAATTGGCCTGAGTTGATTCTGCTGGTGTTTGAAATAGTAATATGTTAAAGTGCACTAGGGACCCTTTAATGCACACCAGCAGGGGGGTATACACAGACCAATTTATATGTAACATGTGAATGCACTTTAGAAATCACACCACTGTAGAGTGCATCACACTACCACGTAGACAAGCCCTGAGAGTTGTATTCCTGGTACGACAGTAATGAATTTTTCACAAGTATTTGGTTTGAGTTGATGTACCTGAGTGCTCTCAACTCTGTATTTTTATTATAAGCTCTTCGGGCACTGATAAGTAATGAATTTGATTCATTACACTATCCAAGAAAAATATTACTGTGATGGTCAGGAATGTTTCAGATCAAGAGGTCTTAGAAAAATCTGGACATTCCTGCAAGTCTGTCCATTTTAAATATTTGTTTGTTCATGAAGTATGGCAAAATGTGAAGTATTTTATTTTTTAGGCTGTATACCTTCATTTGCACTACTTCCACCTCCCCGTCTTTCTGTGTACATTCATCCTGACATGCTAACTTGCCTGGGATGTAGATTAGCTCAACAGCAGGAGCCAAGTGGCCTGCCGACTCATTCTTATTTTGTGCACAAGTCTTGCAAATTGCATATTTTACTAGCTCATCTTCCAGAGCGCTTCAATCACTGGCATTTTAAAGCATGTTAGAGGAAGAGTGAGACAGTTATAGCTGACCTGAAGCTATCCGTCCTCCTGACCCCATCCTATTTATTATTTTAAAGCACTCAGTAATATGCCAGCTGCTTTGCAGCAACAAATAAAGACACCGTCCCTGCAATGAAGAGCTTATAGTCTAAGCAATCCTAGGATCAGAGAAAAGGAGAATGGGACTGGCTACTTCTCTATTTAGCAAACCTAGAAGTACTGTGATGTCCTCCATACTTCTATTGAAAGCACACCCTCCACCCCAGACCTTCTGCTTCTGGACTGTTCCCAGACCTGCTGATTCCCTCTTATCAGCACTTCCTGCAGGAAGTACTATAATGGGTGCCAGGGCTGCAGGTGCTGCTTCTCATCTGCTGGCAACGTTGTGTGTGAGTGTTTGTTTAGTGCTGCTTTTATCTCTCCCCCAGTTTCCCTCCTCTTTGTTGCAGTGACAGGCAGGAACAGGACTGGAAATGAGGAGGAACTGAGGGAACAAGTCAGCTTTTTGGGGCAGGGGCCATGTTTTTGTTCTGTTTGTACAGCACCTAGCACAATGGGGTCCTGGGCTGTGATTTGGGCTCCTCGACTTCTACAGCAATACACGTGACAATAAACCTTGCCCAGATCCACACCTTTTGGGCACTGTACGTTGCTNAGCCCTGAGATTCTAATCCTGGTTCTGCCACTGACCTGTTGTGTGACCATAGGCAAGAAGGAACAATCTCACTTCTCTAAAATCTGAAACTCAGTAAATCACAGTGTATACAATATTAATTTTGGTTTGACACCTGTCAGTCAAAAGAACTTTGCCAGCCAAAAGCACTCTTCTAAACTGAGGTCCAGCTGTTGCACAGATCTTTAATGTTGACTTCTTAAACCAAGGCCAAAAAAGTAGCCAGTTCCGAGGAAAGATCTCTATAAGGAATGAATAATTTTATCAAAGCTAAATAGAATAGCTTACAGTAATACTTGGTTTAAATCCCCTAAGGAAAAAAAGTGAGATTAACTGCATTATATAACAAAACAGCACTTAATAACTGGCAGTGTTATTTTTGTTGTTGCAAGAAAGAAACAGCTGCAGCTAAATCCAAAGCACATGATTTTTCTGTTGAAAAGTTGCATGTAGCCTTTGAAAATTTCCCTCTCTAGGAATGTCACTAATAGGAATTTCACTCTGCTTATTAAGAGTTTTTGTTTGTTTCTTCGAGTTAGGAGAGAAACACCCTGTCGATTTTTATCATGATTTTTCCAGACAAAAGAGCAATCAAATAGTGTTTGCTCAACAGCTTTGACAGGAGAGGATAGGCCTTTTGAGATGAAGGTTCAAGGTGGGTAGAAGAAGTGATTTCCAAACCCCTGATGAAAGTCATATGATGAACTTGTCACATAATGGTTAAAACAATTATTCATCACTTCAGTTTTCCCTAATTTACTACATACATGGAAACATACTTTCAGTGCTTGGTGTGTGCTGACAGAAGCTAAATCTGGTTCCAGTGGAACTAAAAGAAATCTAGTGTAGATATGCATGTACTTGCTGGTTATCATGACAAGCAGCTGCTGACTGCTGTTATTATTTCTTATTTGTATTGTGGTAGCACCTAGAGGGGATTTGATGTGGGGGAAAGGGTAGATTGGATTGGGGCCTAATCTGGAAAAGGACTGAACACCTCCGCTCCCACTGAATTCATTAAGAGCTGCAGAGCTTCCAGAATCAGGCCCTAATTGATTGTATAAACGTATTTTCACTTAACTTATTTAATTTCATAGCTGTTGTGTTAATTCTGCATTATGTCTGAGATTTTAAAATGCCCCAATATCAGAAAAGTCACTTGTGAGCCTCATACTAACTATAATTTAACTTCCTTGCACATATGTTTAAATTAGTACTAATGTATATCAATAATAATACCTGCTCTTGTATAGCATTTGTAATCAGTAGATCTCAAAGTGCTTCACAAGGCAGAGACATCTCATTATCCCCATTTTACAGATGAGGAAATACAACCATAGAGAGGGGAAGTGTCTGGTCCAAGGTCACCCAGCAGGCCAGTGATGGAACCAGGAATACAACCCAGATCTCCTGAGTCCCACTCTAGTGCTCTGTCCAGTTAGGGTGACCAGACAGCAAGTGTGAAAAATTGGGACGGGGGTGGAGGGTAATAGGAGCCTATATAAGACAAAGCCCCAAATATCGGGACTGTCCCTATAAAATCGGGACATCTGGTCACCCTATGTCCAGTAGACCATACTGCCTCCTTTATTTAGTCTGCTGCAAGATGGACCTCTATTCTCATGGAAAAGTTAGGGGGTTTTTTCAGCACTCCGGGGCTAAATTCTGAGGCAAACAGGAAATGCTATGATAGCTTTAAGCACACTAAAAATGGTAGGAATTTTTTTGAATTAAATATAAAATGAGTAATATAATCTGTTCAGTCTTTCTTGTGTTACTTATTTTGAGATTAAATTCCATTAATTTTATACTGCCTCTACTATTCGGTTTTCAGTGTGCCACAGAACTTGGTTGGGACCAACATACCAAGCTCAAACATTCAAAAATCATAAGTCAGGCCCCCACAATCATGATTGGCTTAAAAATCATGATTTAAAAACAAAATTAATTTTGGGTTCTTTTTATTTTAATTTGCTTTCTAGCCTTCCATATTCACATTTCAAGCTTTTCTTCACAGCCTTAAGGGCTAGAAATTCCCTCCCCCCCACCCCACCCCCAGCTTTTTTTAAACTAACAATGAGGCTAGGTCTAGACTACGGAGGGGTGGGGAGTCGACCTAGGATATGCAACTTCATCTACATGAATAGTGTAGCTGAAGTTGCATATTTTAGGTCGACTTACCTGGCTGTGAGGACGGCGGCGAGTCGGCCGCTGCCACTCCCCCGTCGACTCCGCTTCCACCTCTCGCCGCAGTGGATTTCCGGAGTCAACGGCAGAGCCATCGGGGATCGATTTTATCGCGTCTACACTAGATGCGATAAATCAATCCCCGATAGATCGATCGCTACCCGCCGATCCAGCGGGTAGTGAAGACGTGCCCTGAGATTCTCACATAATTGTATGATGCCAGCATCTAGGGCTTGAAGAAAACCACCAAATATTGTGAGGTTCACAACAAACTCATTAGAGGCCACAACACTTACATTAAGGTTTAAGTGATGTGTGGGGTTTTGTGCACAGCCTCAGTACTTGGGTGAATTTCAAACTTCAGTAAATGGAAATTGATTATCACAGAGGCTGAAAAAAGGAATCATTGGAATTTTTCATGAGGATTCCTGCCCAGAATATCTTACATTGTGCACGTTAATGCCAAATAGTCTCACTTTCAAGCCCAAATAATCACTGGCTTCTCCACCATAATGCTGCAGATTTTCATTGCATTATAGGGTTTAAGCAAAGTGACTTCTGTCATTAAGCAAAACAGATGGAAAATTTAAATTTAACTAGTTATTTTTATACTTTTGTCAGTGACCTGTGCTGGTTATCGTTTTGTCCGTTTAATACTGAAAATGGGGAAGGAAAGCAGGTATAGGCTCAGCAGTCTACTGTTATGTAAGGCTTTTTTATTACTATAGTATTCATATAAAATATTTCTTGTTGATGATGGTGGCAGCATATGTCTTCAGGGAGCTAAATTGCCAAAGGAATGAATCACTTTTTCATATATATCAGCAAAAAATATTTTATGCATTTTTTAAATGTGTAGTAGATGTAGTAACATTTTAAAAGGTGAATTTGAAACAAAGGGAACATTTTGAAACATAGCTACTTAAATGAATCCACTGATATTTTATGGGGCGAAACTTTTAAAATTGTCTTTCAGCAATTAACTATAGATGCAACTGACACCGTATAGACATGACTTCTTGATTTATGTTTTTCTTTTTTGTTCACCATCGGCTAATTAGATAGCTTCATACGGTCATGGGTCCCTGCAATTAATTGCACCTGCAGTTGATTTTAGAATAAAAATTAGTTTGAATTTTAAAAATGTGACCTTATGTGTTTGTTCTTTATAACTTTCCCGGTCACATCTGCTAATTTGCAAAGATCTTCGGCCAGATTTTTAAAAGTTCAATATTTATATTTAACACAAAAATAACTGGACTGATTTTTCATAGCTGCTGAGAATGCACAACTCCCACTAAAATAAAAGCAAGCTGTGGACAATCAGCTCCTCTGAAAAATCAGGTCACTTATTTAAGTGCCAGGTTTGGAAATGCTGGTCTTGGTGTATAAATATGTCTCTATTATGGCCTGTTTTCTCTATTTGTTTGATGTTGTAGTAAAAACTGAAGTTGTGATCTTATAATCATTCTGCAGCAACAGATCGATGACATTAAACAATGGATTATAACTTTCCTGCCCAATCTGGCATAAGAAAGGAGAACACTGTCATTCAAACACAAGGGCTCTTCAAAATAATTCCTAAAAGACCATATGTTCCTCAAAGCATTCCATCTCTAGTAATCACTAGTCAGACTCTCTGTTTCGCTGGTAGCGTATTGTTCTGTGTTGAACCTACTCATGCCTTCTTAGATCATAAATGCTTCAGGGCAAGGATGCCATGGTTAGTTCTGGTACCACCGGGTCTGCTTTCAGCTTTATATACTTCAACTAGTAAAAAAACAACAAGGCATATTTCTTAAAGCAGTGTAAAGCGGCCTTAGTGTAACGGAGTCAGGTCCACAATGTTTGTAATGCATAGTTACCCCTTTTAAATAGGGAACAGACAATATAAGAGGTGAGGGAGTGTTTTCTTTGCATCTGTACCATTTTACTTCTATGCATTTGAGTCTAAACTCTATAGACTCATGGATCTCAGTGTGTGTGTGTGTGTGTGTGTGTGTGTGTGTGTGTGTGTGTGTGTGTGTGTGTGTGTGTGTGTGTGTAAGAGAGAGAGAGAGAGAAATTATTAGAATTGATGGTAAGCACCAGTTGGGAAGCAAGTAGTTCATGCTGTGGATACCATTATGGTGCTGAGGTAAAAATTGTTGTAATCTTACTCTGCTTCTCAACTGTAGCTTACCATCCATTCAAATAATTTCTTTCTTTCTCTCCCTCATATCCAAAAAGGGGAAAGAGTCAGGATCACATAAAATCCACCAGGGACTTCACTGTTCCTAATCTATTTAATGTCAAAGGGGCTCAAATACTTAATTGGTGGTGTCCTATTTTTCCTATTGAACTGTCCCTTTTCATGGGCACAGGCTTTTTTTTTACTTGCAATTTAGCAAACAGAGTGGGCTCCTCAACCAGCCCCCACCCCTTCTGGTCCCTTTCCTCTTCGTAATCACCCCACGGGGGGCTCTTTTTTGTAGTTGGGGGTGCTGTACATACGACTTTCTTCCCCTTTACCCGCTGTAATGGCTGCCACCTGGACAGAACGCACCAGTTGACATTTTAACTGTTTGATTTTTTTTTTTTTAATGGCTAACACACTGCCGCTGCTGCGTATGCTGGGCACGAATGGTTAAATTTTTGACGAGTTTCTGAAGGACCGGTACTTGCTTAGCCAGTGCTTTCAAGCGGGTGCATTTCGCTTTTTCCGCTTGGAAGTTCTGTTTTAAGGCCTTCAACTTGTTTTGGGCATAGGCTTGGGTTGCCACCTGGTTAGCGATTTGCGCTTTTAGCTGCTCAATTTCCACCAGCTGTGAGGTACACACGTCTTCCCTTTTCCCTAACTCCTCTTTCTGCCCCGACAGCATTTGATACCACATGGCTGCTACAGTTTATATTAATTTCACAGCTGCCCCTAGGTGTTTACCCTTTTGCTTTTTATACTTGGCATACCGGTTTATGCAAAGTATGCATGCCTTTTTGAAGCTCCGCCACGGAACCCCAGGGATTGTATTTGACTTTGGTGAGAGCTCTCTCCAACCGGGAGAGGTCCTCACCCGCCTTTGAAAGAGGCAACAGGGTTTTGTTCCTTCTTGTTGCCTCCCACATGGCACGGGCATTGAGTTCACTAGCCTCCCAGGACCTCACCGGGCCGGGCAGCTGGACTTCCGTGTCCGTGCTCCCTAATGCCCATGCGTCCAGCCGTGAACCCATCGATGATGCCACTGCCCGTGACTGCAGAACGGCTCAGGCAAATTGGTAACATAAATCTGTCACCATTTTTGTGGAGAATTGCAGCGGGCGGGGGGCCCTGTGGAGCGCACCAACTGTTCTGCCCTTGGTATTTCAGGTTTGCTCTGTCCGGCACTGTTGGTATTTCATTTTAAAAATTTTATGATTAAAGGTGTGCCCACCCTCAGCCGTAGTATGCCTGAGAAACGGAAAAAGGTTTAGCATTCCTCTCTCCACCGTGGTTGGCGGGGGAAGGGTACAGGTGGGTATACCCCCAGTTGTAAAAGTCCCAGGTAAAAGGAGGAAAAACTTAGTAATTCTCGTTCCAAGCAAACAATCCTCGGTGCATACACCCTCAGCCGTAGCATGCCTGAGTTTAAAAACAAAAACAAAAGCAAAAAAAAACTTAGGGTGCATTGGCCCGCGGTTATGCAAAGAATGGTTAATATCTCTAATTATGTTGTGTTTAATTTTTCATGAATTACACCCAATGTTTTCCTGCCCCTGACGCACACCCGGGAACAACTGACTGTATTCCAGACAAATGCCTCTTCCTTTACGGTGTTGCAGCACACGTTTAATCTGAAAAAAGCTGCCTTTGTTACAGCCATCCTAATGGGGCATCTATGTCAACAGAGGGACGTGTTATGCTATGTTACTAATAAAGCCAAAAGCCACTACTAGCTAGTGTATGCAATTGTTGCTACCCTAACCATTTTGTTTGTGCTGTATTGCTGTTTATGTAGAAAACCAACAGTAACCTTAGCCACCGTGTCCGAGGGAAGGTGGAAACCTAAGTGGTGACCCTCACAACAAAATGTTGACTCGGGGTCAAGGGGGAGACAGTGAAGGCCAGCAAGGGAAAAAACAGCCGTCTCACGTCCCTAACACCGGTGTGTTTTGGGAATGCTGAAAAGGCCACAAAAAGCTGGTTTAAACTGGTACAAAAAGCATGGAAAACAAAGGTCCCTAAACAAAACGCCCCCCAAAACTTAAAACCCTCCTAAAAGCTAAAGCAAATCGGAGATCAACAGCCGACTTCAGACAACCTGTGTATAAAACAAAACTCCCGTCCACCTCTTCCCGCCCTTCTTCATACGTTACACCCAGGCTTGGCCAGCTCCGGGTACCGCGTGTGTAGGTAAAAAAGTGGGTTGGGGCTTGGGGCACTAACGCTTTCTTCCTTCCTCTAAGTAATATGAAAACCCCCCAGCACTCCGCTATTATTTTATTAATAAAGCTTTAGACTCAGTCACTTGGTGTGCTCTGTCATCTCCTCCCCTAACAATCCTGCGGCCTCAGCCTAATCACCTGATGCCTCAGGCAAATTGGTAACATAAATCTGTCACAATGGGTGGGAGTAGAAAATGCTAAATCAGACAGATTGTTCAGGAAAACTGCTTAGCTTTTAGACAGGGCGGGCTCCAGGCACCAGCCGAGGAAGCTGGTGGTTGGGTCGGCAGCTTGTAGGAGGCGGCATTCCGCCCAATCCTAGGGCGGCACGGCTGCTTTTGTTGTTGTTGTTGTTCCACTCCGGCCGCCCTGTAGGGGGCAGTGGCGTGGAGGATGGGAGCGCCCTGCAGCAAGCCCGGCAGGGCAGCCTGCGTCCTTCCCTTCCAGCCGACCGGAGTGGTGCGGAGCCTTCCCGGCAGGGGGCATGGCGGCATGGCAGTGCCCCGCTGAAGCCCTGGCCGCCCCCCTTTCTCTCTCTCCCCCCGCTCCCTCCCCCTTCCCCCACTAGCCGGGGCACATCTGCAGGGCAGGGAGTCCCCCTGCACCCTGGCTCTGGCCGCGCCGTGGGTTGTTTTTTTTTTTTTTTTTTGCTTTGCAATTCTGGCCACCACGGTTTTGTTTTTTGCTTGGGGCGGCCAAAAAGCCAGAGCCGGCCCTGCTTTTAGAAATGGTTAGTGAGGTGCTGCTTTGTTTTTTAATTACTGTTAAAAAAATAAAAAAGAAACACATTACCAAAGATTCTGAATATACAGTATTTTTGTCATGGTTTTGGTGCATATAATATGTTCCAGGTTTTCATATTCTGGCTGCCACTTTGAAGCTGCTATGCAATGATTAGCAAGTGAATCAGCTATACCTGAACTTTTAAATAAACAAATTTTATTAAGCTGAAGTGGAATCCTCCACATTCATGAACTACTCTTAGATTCCAAAATTCTCTGCCACTTTTTGAGCCATTTTTTTATCATACCAGAAATGCATTTAGCTTCTCACAATCTATTGTTTTCATATAAATATGGAAAGGAAGGAGATTGATAAAGTGTCACATTCTAATATCCAACATCATTAAGTGAAATGTATTTACCAATTAATACAGTAATGCTTGCAATATAAAGATTTTGGCATGGAGTGATTCAAACTGATAACGTAGGGGTGGATCCTGCTCCCATTGAGGCCAGTTTTAAAATTCCAAACGACTTCACTGTTGCAGAATCAGGGCTATAATTTAGTTCACAAATTTAGTAGCATTGTGTTAGTTTCAGATGTATTTACACTAAAAAGACAAAGAACTTCCTATCCTTTCATTCAAAATGTTTTGAAAAATATACTGATACTGGTTATTTATGTATTTGGCATATGAAATCCAGTCAAGGCAAGTCACAGTGTTCTTATCAACAATGTTCAAGGCAGGAAGACCTCCAGAAAGTTGAGTCATTTTGCTGTCCTCAACAATGTGTGTCGTGGTTTGTGGCTGCCCACATTGATAGAGTGGACTCTCTCTAAAACACCACCAAAATTCCGCTGCAGCACAAATTCCATGTCTGGTATGAAACCGGTTCAGAAGGCTTCATTGCCTTCATGGTAAATCAAACCTGGGTTGATATCAAGTGGGGTCAGAGACAAGATCGTTATTTGTCACTTTCTCTGTGGACCATGAAACTCTCCACATGTCTTCTACCATAAGTCCCTCACCTGGTGAACTTATCCACAATGGGTGCTGTGAGGGCAGACAACCATGTGGTGGGTTAAACAAGTCTTTAATTAACAGTAGATGTAGCATATCACGCAATTTTGTGACAAGCTTTGCTACACTTTCCTCTCTGCAAACACTGGGTGGAGCAATGTTGCAGAGAACTGGTAACCATAGTAGAGGATTAGATTTAAGTGTGCCTGAAATAATATGCCAGGTGAAATTAAGTTGCACGTCAATCATCTTTGTGTGAGACGAATGAGCCTGTACTGGAGCCCAGTACTGCGCCTCTGAATAACAGAGTGCCAAGACTGAAGTGTGTAATGTTTGGGCATTGGCACCCCATGTCATTCCAGCCAATTTGTAGAGCAGGTTGTTGCACGTTTTGACCTTACTCGCTATATTTGTAAGATGGTCACAATATGTGAGAGTTCTATCCAACATGATGCCTAGATAGTCTGGGTGTGAATCATGCTTTATTCTCTGACCATTAAGAACTATATTCAGCTCTCTGTCCACTTGTGTATGATGTAAGTGGAAGACACCTCACACCGCCTTATTTCCATTTGGTATCAGGCACCACCAACGACAATAATTGACCATAGCCTCGTTCAGAACACTTTCAAGTATGTCAAAAAAGTGTGACTGAGTGCCGAGGCATATGTCATCTGCATGAACAAACTTGTGAGACCCAGTATATGGCAGGTCATTTGAATATAAGTTGAATAATGTTGGAGATAATATTGCTACTTGTGGAAGGCCATTCTTTTGGTGCTTCCAAGCACTTTTTCTATCACTGATATGCACACGGAAATAGCGTTTTCCAAAAAACAGAGCCATTGCACAAACTAACCAACTTGGCCTAGTTCTAGACAATTTCACCAAAAGGACCATGTGCCAAACCATACCGTATGCCACGGTCAGGTCAAGGAAAACTGACACCAGTCTTCAGCTTATGTTGGAATCCATTTTTGATGGAAGTTGTAAGTGCCAGCACTTGATCACATATACTACAACTGCGGCAAAAACTAGCTTGCTCTGGTGCCAGTATACTTCCACAGATGGTGAAATTCTTGCTGAAATAAGATGCTCAAGCACCTTAAAGCAGATGCTTAGAAGTGAAATTGGTTTATATCTCAAAGGCAAGTGTGGATCTTTCCCAGGTTTCAGCAAGGCAATGACCTTCGCTTGGCACCAGATTCTAGGCAGTCTGGATTTCCACAGAACTCTGTTGAAAAACCAGATGAGTCATTCCTGAGCTCAAGAACCCAGATGTTTCATGAACTCAGGCGCAATTCTATCCTATCCGGGAGCTGTACAGATTTTTAAATTATTTGGCACTTTATCCAATTCCAGACTAGTGAATGGCTCCATTTTACCATCAGCTGGATTACTCCTTCGGAAACATTGCCATTCATCATGTACTTGTCGTTTGACGGCTCTGTCAACAGGAGCTTTGGTGACCTTCAACAGATGACTGGCAATCTGATTTGGAGTAACTGCCAGCCTGATTAGTGCACATGGATATTGAGCTGTACCTAGACGACGAATCAAGCTGCAGTTTTACCAGCTTGACCACATAAAGTCAGGCACCACTCTTGCTTCCTCCAATCGAGCCTGGCAAGTAGCATCCAATGATTCTATAAGATGGTCCGCAATCTCCAGATCACCTGACTGCTCATACTGCCTCAGCAAGTCTGCATAGTCCTCGTTCAGATATGGAATGTACATTGGTCGGAAGCTGTGTGGAATTGTTGCACTTGCAGCTTTAAAAATGGCACAACAGAAACAATGGTTTGCATCTTGCCTGGAGATGATGTTTAATAGGATGGTTACAATGCTCCTTTCTAAGTACTCTGTAAAGGAGTCGCAATCTGCCTTCTGGAAATTTGATCTAGGCTTTGGTACGCTCCTTATAATTGGAAGATGCATTCCCATCTGAATCAACGCCAGACAATGTTATCTATATGGAAAATCATTAAGTACAGCACACACTGTTGGCTGTGTGTGATTGGCATACGACGTGACCCAGCACAGGTCTGGGCAGTAGTCCCTATTCCAATGTGCTGAATGGAAGATACCACGCTGCTTAGGACCAATGCGAGATCATGATTTGTTGCCAACTCCAACAGCTGTTCGTTGTTTTGGGTCTGCAGTCATATAACCCGATTCGCTATGATGACTATTAAAGTCACCAACGTTCACTACTGGATGCTTAAGGTTTGGGAGAACATGTGGGCCCCATGTAGAAGCATTTCAAAGGATATGGCAAACCATATTTTATTTTTGTCTTCCATTTTTATTAGCAGCTTTGCTCAGTCAGTTACAATAAATAGAAATACTAAATATCATGTCCTATGGATACTTGTCAGTGGCTGTGATTTCTGGTACTATACATATTCTGCATTTTAATGACTTTTTTGTTGGCCTTCATCAGATTAGAAGCTATCCAGTTATACAGGCTTCATACCATCCTAAATTAATTCAGACATGAAAACAAGGGCTGCAGAGCAAAACTATACCTACAGTATATACCTAACTCAGCAGTATCCCAAACTGGCATACTTTTCTCATTAAAGCCTGTGCTACAGTAGGTTTGAGGGAATGGGGAATAAACAGGTAAGTGCTAACTGAACCTGAAAAGTATTATGCAAGTTTTGGAAGGCTTGTGTTGTTTTCCTCATTCTACTCTTGGTACAGATTCCATATTGCAATATAGTCTGTATATTTAATAGGCCAGACTCAGAGCTTGATCACACTCTACAGCAGGCAGTGGAGTTACTCTGGATTTATACTGAGGTGTTACTGAGAAAAGAATCTGGCCCATAGTTTCTGCAGTTAGCTTTTCCATCAATAGGGTTTTCCAAAATAGTGATTCCATTCTGTAATTCAAGGAAAAGGGAGTTTCCACTTACAGGTTAGCTAATTCTTGGCAGCAATTATGAGACAGGACTACAAGCAGATGTCCTTATACTGGGTTATGAGGAGTAGGCGAGGCTAAGTAGTGAGTAAAAACCTCTTCCAGGGGAGCAGTGGGGAGAGATTAGGGCAGGGCCTGCCAAAATCTTGCATCATGGACATGTTCTCCCAAGGTGAAGAAATGTTACTCATTGCTCATACGTGTAACAGCACAGACAGATTCCTAAACACAGCGACACCTACAGGGAGTTCTGTACCGTCTAAAGAATGTTTTAATCTATATTACTTTAATTGACTTTGATAAGGAAAACTTTCTAACATATCCAACCTGTTTGCCTAAGTTCAAATATTACAGCATCTAAATCCATTTTTGGGGGGGAGGGATAGCTCAGTGGTTTGAGCATTGGCCTGCTAAACCCAGGGTTGTGAGTTCAATCCTTGAGGGGGCCACTTAGGGATCTGGGGCAAAATCAGTACTTGGTCCTTCTAGTGAAGGCAGGGGGCTGGACTCGATGACCTTTCAAGGTCCCTTCCAGTTCTAGGAGATGGGATATCTCCATTAATTTAAATTTATTTATTTAAATTTAATTTATTTTCCTTGACCCTTGAAATACTTTTCCAAAACCATTGATGCCAGTGGAAAGACCACCATTGATTTGAATGGGCTTTGGTTCAGACTCTTCCATCCTATTAGTAGACAGGGTGGAAAGGGGGTGGTACCTACATACATAATATCTTCCTATTCCAGAATATATGATTTATTTGGAGCTGTTGCAAAGTGCCATTTTTCTTCCTCTGAGCAAGTTCGATGTCTAATTTGCACAACGTCGGAAATTGGGAGATAGCCTGGGTAATTTGTCTGACCGCATCAATGTTGAGCAATTCGAGCCCTTTGAAGTTTAGAATAACTGTAACATCACTGTAATATTTCATTCTCATTGTCAAGTATTTGCAAAGTGCAAAGAAGGGGCTTGGTGCTGTACACTGTGCAGGGCTGACAAATATCATGCATCTCTCAGGACATGTATCTGACAGTCCAGTCACGCATTCCTGCAGGGCAGCCTTGAGCTCATGCATTTGGATATGCTGCAGGCATTTGCCTGTAGTTCTGCCTGATGGAACGGGGCCAAGAAGGAGCAGCCAGGAAGAGAAGCTGGGAAGGGCGACAGCACAAGAGGGAGGCCTGATATCGGCCTCAGGTTGCCCTCAGTACAAACCAAGCTAAGCTACCCCATCCCCAGCAAAATTCCCTTCCCCCACCCCCCCACTGCTTCCAGGGAGCCCCGGAACCTTCTATTCCCCACCACCACCTCTGCCAGGTGCCCCCACCCAGGAGCCACAACACCCTCTATCCCCCGGCCTCCAGAGCTCCCAGCTCACTCTATCCTACCCTGCAACAAGCAGCACAAGCACTTCTTACCTCCCCCTGGGGGGTTCCCTGTCTCTGGGGCCCAGCACTCTGCTCTGTTACAGCACCAATCATCGCAGCACCCCTCTCCCCATGCTTCCCACTCGGATTTTGCTGCCCCCACCCAGCTACCAGCCAGAGCTGCCAAATTCTGTTCCACTCTATGCCCTGAGTTTATAGCTACGTGCAAATTATTTGCTATTCGCAACATTCACTCTTTAAATAATTTGTATAATATATCACATCTGGAGCAGGACAGAACCTGGCAGCTTTGTGTGTACCAGTTCAGTACCTGCTGTTAGATCTGTGATGTGTTTCAGTTAAGCAAGTGCATAGGCCTGTAGGGGGCTGCAGGGAGAGCAATTTGGTGTTAAATTCCTTTAAAAAATGAAATGTGTCTTCTGAGTGTGACGGGCTGTTGGCTCGCTCGATTTGTCAAGTGCGCAGATTTGCTGTGGAGGTCACTGAGAGATGAGAAACGTTGAGCCCCAGGCTGCCTTTTTTCTTTAGCACTTTTCAGGGAAGAACTGTGCTCTGAATGAGGGCCAGAGGTTAAAGTCATCACTGAGAATATTGATACGCTTGCTGTGAACTCTGCGGGAATTACGCACTTCCTAATGACTTCCAACAATCTTGGGAATGGAAGACCGGATCCTTGGCCCTGATGAGTGACACAAACCAGCGCTAAAGCTGACTCACATGGCCAGCTAGGGAGTCCCCTGACATAAGAAAATCTCAAGGTGGCATAAAGCCTGCTTTGGTTAGCTTTATGCCATCTCCCCTCACTGCCATTGGCATAGGGGATTACTGGAATGCTTCAATGACCCATGGCTGTTCAATCGCCCCTTTAGGCTGCAGTAAGTCAGAAAAGCCCTGAGGAACAAGGGAATTCACAGGTGGCATCCTGCCATTTTGCCCCACTTAAGGCTGTGCTGTTTGGATTAGTAAGGGAGAGCCATGTTGTGTCTGGGTACACGTTTATGGTATGTTCTGTTTAGATCCTGATTCTATTTGCTTTCTGCTTTCACCAGCATGGTACCATCCTCCTGTCTATGCAGTGGTCTGGAAGCTCAGGAATACACACACCCCTCCCCCCAATTTTGCACCACTAAAGTTAATGAGAGCTTTGCCATTTCGGCATAGAGCGTCTTCACCGATGCTCTACAGTGGCACAGCTGCATCTAGTTTAGACTAGCCCTTAGAAATGGAAGCAGACAGGGCTTTGGAAGGTGTGATCCAGTTTTCATGCATCAGGACTGAAAGAAAAGGATTGAGTTTGATCCTTGTTCATTGAAATTTGCTATGTGACCCCAACACCTAGGCTCACTAGAGCACACTGAAGTAGTATTTAAGGGGATACTTTGTAGTTACTACAAATTACTTGTAGTATCTGAACAATATGTTAAAGACTAAGGCTTCAATTGTATAGCACATTTCACCCTCAACTGAAATGCCTTTGCTTTTGTAAAACAGTAATAATAATAATAAACCTCAACCCTCTTTTATGTAACTTAGAATTTGTATCTAAAATGGCCTATTTAAATATTTCTCACTAAAGATACAACAATTTTTATATATCTAGATAACATTATCTAGCTATCCCAAATGTTCCAATAACTATATGCTACTATATATGAAAAAGAATCAGCACCGAGTATAGAATGGGACTCAAATAACAGTGCTTTGTATTAAATATAACATCTGGCTAACATCCCAGAAACATGTACACCCATATTGGATTAAATAGAAGATTAAAAAATTTCCTGGATGGGTTTTATTTATGATGATGATGATGATGATGCTTTTTTATTATTAAAGGGCTGATAACATACTGAAGGCAAGATACTTGTGTGATGCTTCCCAGGGGTACGAGTTGCCAGGCATCTCACTACCGCATCTGCCCTTAGCATGAGGAAGCCTTGTCTGCGCCTGGCGTGGATCAGCTCCCCAACACCACCATCAACTCAAACACTCCCCTTTAGTCTTTGCAGACTCCACTGCTACTCTGCAGAAGCAGCAATAGTCGCTCTCCAAACCTTGAGCCCCGCAATCTCCCTGGAGTGTCCAGCCCCTCGTCCACTGGACACTTGCAGTATACACAGATTCACTGTTTCCAAAGAAACAGTACATCCCAGCTTACCAGATTTACCTTGGATCACCGCTCCACTTAATGCACAGCAATTAGCAGTTAGGGACCTACCAAATTCACGGCCATGAAAAATGCATCACTGGCCGTGAAATCTGGGCTCTCCCCCCTGAAATCTGGTCTTTTGTGTGCTTTTACCCTATACTATACAGATTTCACGGGGGAGACCAGCATTTCTCAAATTGGGGGGCCTGACCCAAAAGGGAGTTGCAGGAGGGTCACAAGGTTATTTTATGGGGGTCATGGTATTGCAACCCTTACTTCTGTGCTGCCTTCAGATCTGGGCGGCTGTCGCTGTTGGCCAGGTGCCCAGCTCTGAAGGCAGCACCCTGCCAGCATCAGCACAGAAGTCAGAGTGGCAATACCATACCATGCCATCTTTACTTCTGCACTGCTGCTAGCAGCTGCTCTGCCAGTAGCAGCTCAGAAGTAAAGGTAGCAGTACCGCAACTCCCCCTAGAGTAACCTTGTGGACCCCCCCCCCAAACTCCTTTATAAGTCAGGACCCTATAATTATAACACCGTGAAATTTCAGCTTTAAATAGCTGAAATCATGAAACTTCTTATTTTTAAAATCCTATGTCCGTGAAATTGACCAAAATGGACCGTGAATTAGGTAGGGCCGTATTCATAATGAAATTAATTATAAGTTTATTTAACAAAGTACAGAGACTGAAGTAGTAGCAAGTAGAAGTAGTGGAAAGAAATAATTACCTATAAAACAAAATCATAACACTCATCCTAAAGTTTAGACTTAATTACTAAGGTATTTTCGTGTCTTAGAGCAATGCTCACCCAAAATCCTTGCAGCGCTTTACAACCAGGCTTGGCTGTAATCCTCCTTTCATGAGATAGACAACCTGTCAGCTTGTCTCCTAGGTGAAGGATGACCGAGTGAGTTTCTTTGCCCCTCCAGTATGTACCAGTCCCATCTTTTGTCTACTTCCATAAACAGGACACTCCACCTGCTGTATCTGTTTCTTACTATAGATTTTCTCTTTTGAAGATTTCGCAGCTTTTTGACTGGCACCTGGCTCAGTATGCAAATAGGCCTCCAGTGTGAGGCAGACAATACACAAATGATCAGACAGGGATATAAGTATCTGCTACCTCCTACCTGAAAGGAATATGTCCAAGGTATGTTACCTCTTGGTGACCTCCCTTACTCTAAGACCTTAAGAACATACACCTCTCCCCGATAGAACGCAACCCAATATAACACGAATTTGGATATAACGCGGTAAAGCAGTGCTCCGGGGGGGCGGGACTGCGCACTCCGGCAGATCAAAGCAAGTTCGATATAACACGGTTTCACCTATAACGCGGTAAGATTTTTTGGCTCCAGAGGACAGTGTTATATCGGGGTAGAGGTGTAATTTTCAGTGTAGATACATAACTCCTTAAATATTATCCCTACATACATTTTGCAATGGTTATGGCAAGCAGTGGGCTACCGGCTCTCGGTAGAGACCTTTCATGCCACCTTTTGGTGAGTTATCATGCAGATATCTGACCCAGGAGATCCCTGTAAAAGCCTATCCAAGCCCTGTGCTTTCTGCTAGTTGGCACCAAGGGTTCCCTGGGTCACAACTAGATGTAGAAATCTGTTTAATATTAGAGAATGGAAGGGCAGGATAACGTGTTTTTGTCAAGCCTCCCTGCATAATCACATTTCAATATCCTCAGCATAAAATCATCTTATTGCTAGTGCCCAGATAATGTAAACAGTTTGGTATGAGAGCAAAGATCACAGCAGGTTGGCAGATAACAGTTCTTTGGGGGGAGGGGAGCAGTCATTTTATATTTAGTAACTAAGCATAATAATAACTGTATTACCACGAGATATTATCAGCCAGAGTACAATATAACCATAGTTATACTGTGCCATATCTTTTTAATTTTAGTTTTAGTTAAATATTTGTTCACGGAGGGTTCAGATTTTTAGTTATGGAGACAGAAGGCCTCTGATTACTTGCAGAGCTGGGAAGCGGCAGTACAGGCAGCCCCACCAATGTTGTCTCAACCCTTTTCTGGAGAGACCCCCTCTACTGATGAGAGGGTAGTTCAGTTTTCTTACCCATTTCATCCTTGATCCCTTTGCTGAGATTGCCAACAAAAGGCATGACTCAAAGCTTACTGAAGTCAGTTGAAAGACATTGATTAACTTCAGTGGATCAGGCCCAAAGTAATCCACTTTTGTAAACTGACTTGAAATTACGTCCACTGTGATCTGGACTGAGACCACCAATTCATTTCCCATAAGCCACCAAATGGCCATTTGGGGGTCATACTGTTCAGCTAGTACTGACTTGGGCTGGGTTTGTACTGGTGACCTAAGGAAGGCAGAGTAGCCCATTATTAGTCCTCTGTTAACCATCCAACCCCCCAGGGCTCTTCTAGTAGTCTGGAAACATAAAGATGAAAGCAGCCTAAAATACTTTTTAGACAGTAATTATTTCTTTTATTCAAAACAGCTCTTGATAGTGTACATCAGTCTCGAATGACCCAAATGATTTGCAGGCCCTGGATATTTTATGCAAAAAATATTTTACAAGAAACTTTTCATGTAAAGGGAGTGCTGCATTTTCACTGTTACTGTGTTACATTGATGGAGACTATGAGCATGATATTGGAGCTATGAATTAGATTTCACAAAACGGCTCTGCTGTAGGGAGCTGGATGCTTATTCATCATTGAGATCAGTAGGCTATAATTAGCGCTCTCTTGGAGGGTATTTATCTTCCATTTTGATGCAATCCCCCAGGCAACAAATTTAGAGGACAAAATTCATTGGCCTATAGCATCAGGGTGTAATCTCAAGGGACAGTTAGTATCTAAGGATGACTAGGTTTCATAGATATGTTTGCAATACCTTCTTTCTAATTGCATCATTTTCAGTGTAACTAGTATCAGCTGTGACTTTACAGGCAAAAGACTGTGTCTCTGAACAGCACATTGAGATCTAAAATATCCTTTTCAGTTCCTTTGAAATTAAATAAGGAATACTCAAGAAGGCCCCTCGGGTTTACAGGAGGTTTTATGTTCAATTCCTTCAACATTTTAAACACTGTTAACTATGGTAGCCTGTGCACTTCCTTGGGTAGCTGTATTGGTGGATGGACTATACTGGTACTGTAGTCTGTGACTCTGGTAGTAAAATCTTGCCGTGCGTTGGAATTTTTTGAGGTGAGCAATAAATGTCTGGATTTTGGAGGAAGCACTGGGTAGCTTGGACAAAATTCAGGAGCCAGTCGAAAGAATTGTTTTGGGACCATGAGACGAGACAAAGAAATCCCATGAAAGAGATCTGAGGAAGGCCAGATGAATGGAACTGGGTCGGGGAAGAGGGATTATGGGAAATAATTTGTAATGGGAAGGAGATTGTGAATAAGGAGAGGCCAGATAGCTGAGTGAGATAGGGCATTGCAGGTTGGGATTGTGCTGGCAGGAGTGGAGAGGAGACATGGGCAATTTGGTGAAATTGATTAAAAACTGGCTAACTCAGTGGTTCTCAAACTTTTGTACTGGTGACCCCTTTCACATAGCAAGCCTCTGAGTGCGACTCCCCCTTATAAACTATAAACCCTTTTTTTATATATTTAACACCATTATAAATGCTGGAGGCAAAGTGGAGTTTGGAGTGGAGATTGACAGGTCGCAACCCCCCATGTAATAACCTCACGACCCCTTAGGGGTCCCAACCCCCAGTTTGAGAACCCCTGGGCTAACTGCTAGATCTCAAAAAAAAAAAAAAACTGTAAATGGGGGATCACCATCCACTGGGAACATTTCTAGTAGGATCCCTCAGGGATCTTTTAATGGCCCACTGTTATTCAATATCTCTATCAGTGGTCTGGGAAGGAACTATAAAATCATTGCTGGCAAAGTTTGCAGATGACAAAAACTGGTGGAATGGTAACTAATGTAAGGACAGGTCAGTTCTACAGAGCAAGTTTGATTGCATGGTAAGCTAGGCTTATTTGAAGTACATATATTTTAATACAACTATATGCATGAACATTAGGTCACACTGAATGTAGATCAGACTCATAGAATGGGGGATTATATTTTGGTAAGCAGCAACACATAAAAGACTTAGGGGTACTTGTAGATCGCCAACTGAACATGAGCTCACAGTGCAATGTGATCATTGGGCATATAAGCAGGGGAATAAAAAGGGGTATGGAGATTTTACTACCACTGTATAAAGCCTTAGTGAGACCATTACTGCAAAACTGTGTCTACTCCTCCTGGTCACGCTTCAAAAAGGACATTGACAAATTGGAAAGAGATCAGAAATTAGAATGATCTGAGCATGCCTCATATTGAGACAAAAGAAGCTCAATATATTTAACTTTAAAAGAGGATGATCATGATCTATAAATAACTCCCTGGGGAGAAGGTTTCTGATAGTAGATGGCTTTTTCATATAACAGACAAAGGCATAACAAGATCCAAATTTAGACTAAAAGTAAAGCACAAATTTTTAACAGTGAGGTTAATTAACCATTGAAACAAGTTATCTGGGAATGTGGTGGATTCTTCATCCCTTGATGTCTTTAAGGTTGGATATTTTTCTAAAAGATATACTGTAGTTAAACCAGGAATTATGGGCTTGACGCAATTACGGGCTGAAATTCTATGGCCTGTGTTTGTGCAGAAGGTGAGACTAGAATGATCCCTTCTGTCCTTAGCAACTAGGACATAAAATCCGGCCAAAGTTTTCAAAAGTCACTGGTGATTTTGAGTGCCCAGCTTGACACCTTAGAGGGGCCTGCTTTTCAGAAAGTGCTGAACACTCACCCTCTGCTCAGGGGTCTCAAGTTAGTCACCCAATATCACCAATCAGTTTTGAAAATCTTGGCCTCTTAGGGTATGTCTACCCAGCCTGTGACAGCAAGCCTCCCAGCCCGGGCGGACAGGCTCTGGCTAGCAGGACTCGCACTAGCACTCTGAAACTAGCTGTGTAAGCACTGAAGTTGCCGCTCAGGCCCTGAAGCCTAGGAAGGGGATGGAGGGGGCTTCAGAGCCAGAGCTCCAACCCAAGCCACAATTTCAAAGCGCTGTCTACACAGCTCTTTTTGGAGTGCTAATGTGCTGGAACAATTTGTATAGTGGAGGCACAGAGCCATTGAACCAAACTGTAAATGCTGGATATGATGGGAACCACTTCAAACCAGGGGGTGTGGCAGCACCCCCCATGCCCCTAGTTCCAGCACCTATGCTAGTGTGAGCCCTGCTAGCCCAAATCTGTCAGCCTAGGCAGGGAGGCTTGGTTCCACAGGCTCTGTAGACACCCTGAGTAGAATCACAATGTCAAGGTTTTTTATTTTCCTAAATCTGAGTCCTAAAACAAAGTTTATCACTTTTTTTTTGTAATGAATCCTTCTGTTTTATATATGTTTTGTTCCCTAAATTAATTCAGTCTTTAACCATAAAGCTTAACCCTTTTGTTGAAGCTTCCGGCTGCATTAACCTTGCCCATTTTTTGCCCAAAATATTGCCTAGTGATGTATGTATGTTTTTTGCTTTTTTCCAGATGACGGGTTAACTGGAATTCCACCAGAAGTTTTGAAGAACCCACCAACGGATCAGCAGATTAACAAACTTGCCAGGAGTCTGGGGCCTGAGTGGGAGCATATTGTACTATACCTGGGTTTGTCACAGAATGACATCTACAGATGTAAAGTCAATCACCCTCACAATGTGCAGTCACAGATTGTGGCTGCATTTGTCCTTTGGAGACAGCGTTTTGGAATCAAAGCAACAATCCAAAGTCTGCACACCAGTCTGATGGCCGGAGAAGTGGATCCTTCTGTGATCCAGCATATGCTTGAGTGAAGTCTTGTCATCGATTGGAGGCTCTTGAGTTTTTTGCTAAATGAAATGCATTGGATTCACTGAATCACTTATCAGTGTTCTGATGTCTCTTAATTAGAAAGCGAGGAAATGGCAGACAAGCAGCTTGGTAATTTTATTACTCTGTGCTTCCTTGTAGCTTTCAGTTCTCTGTGGGAAGTTTTGACGTCTCTTATAATTACATGTATGCCAGATTATTTTTTAACAGGCTTTAAGAAATTATCGTTCTTTTTGTTCACTTTTATACTTCTTCCAAATGTTATGTAGTTAAGAAGGCGTTGACGCTTAAAGTTTGCTAGAGTCTTTGCAAGCAGTGAGCCACATCCGGAGAGGTGCTGAGCTAATAGTAATGGGAGGTTGTTGGGCTCAGCATTTCCCTTAGGACTTTGCCCATTGTTATTGTATTATTTAAGAATATTCTAAGGCAGGAGTAGGCAAACTACGGCCTGATCCGGCCTGCCAGCCATTTTAATCCGGCCCTCGAGCTCCTGCTGGGGAGTGGGGTCTGGGACCTGTCCCAGTCCAGCGCTCCAGCTGTGGAGCAGGGTTGGGGGCCGCTCTGCGCGGTTCCCAGAAGCAGCGGCATGGCCTCCCTCCGGCTCCTACACGTAGGGGCAGCCAGGGGACTCCCTCCGCACACTGCCCCCGCACCAAGCGTCACCCCCGCAGCTCCCATTGGCCGGGAACCACAGTCAATGGGAGCTGCAGGGGCGGCACCTGCGGACCAGGCAGCGCGCAGCAGAGCTGCCTGGTTGCACCTCCGTGTAGGAGCCAGAGGGGGGACATGCCGCTGCTTCTGGGAACCACTTGAGGTAAGTGCTGCCCGCAGCCTGCACCCCTGAGTCTCCCCCCGAGCCCCAACCCCCTGCCCCAGCCTTGATCCCCCTCCCACCCTCCGAAGCCCTCAATCCCAGCCCAGAGCACCCTCCTGCACCCCAAACCCCTCATCCCCAACCCCACCCCAAAGCCTGCACCCCCAGCCGGAGTCCTCACCCCGCCCCGCATCCCAGCCCCCCTACTCCAGCCCAGAACCCTCTTCCGCATCCTAAACTCTTCATTTCTGTCCTCACCGTGGAGCCCCCACCCCCAACCAGAGCCCTTACCTCCTCCCGCACCCCAACCCCAATTTCATGAGCAGTCATGGCCCATCATACAATTCTCTACGCAGATGTGGCCCTCTGGCCAAAAAGTTTGCCCACCCCTGCTCTAAGGAGTTATGGCAAGGAGCAGGATGCTGTGATAGCATGTTATCTCTTGAAGAGCAGGACAGCTGGGGACCCTTTTCAGGGTATAAAATAAGAAAGAGGATAGTCAGGATCTAGTGAAGGAAAGTTCTGTGGACATGGCAGTGAAGTGCCTGGTAGCGGATGTTGGTTTCTCTCTTCTGTGGCTAATAAACAAGGATATGACCTTGTATCCCTAGAGTCTTTGCAGTTCTTATGCTCTAGGATCCAGATGAGCCTGCCTCTCAAGTGCAATTTTACTTTTAGCTTTAGTAGCATATGTACTGTTCTCAAAGCCAGAGGGGAAATGGCCTACCAAAATGAGCTCTCTAATTTTACAATAAGCCCAGCCAGAGGGGTAGTTTAATGGTCTAAGCAGCAGGTTTGCAGTCTCTAGATTCTCTTGCATCACAGGTTTGAATGTCAGCAAGAATAACTTAATCTTTCTCTCCCACCACAGTAGATAAGTGGAATTGCATGAAGTTCAGTGGATGGGATGTTTCTGGATGAAACTTTAAAACTGAGGTCCTGCATCTGTGTTGTCACATGGGTGTACCCTAGGAGGATGACAAAGCCCTGGCTGGGATGATTTAGTTGGGGTTGCTCCTGCTCTGAGCAGGGGGTTGGACTAGATGACCTCCTGAGGTCTCTGCCAACCCTGATATTCTGATTCTATGATTTTATGATGACAGTCTGTGTGATGCCACTAGCTGGCAAGCTACCTCAAATCTGAGATGGCAAGAGGTAATCTGGGAACTATTGGTGCCAAGAGACAGAGGCTGCCATTGCTGGCTGGGGTTAAGCATGGTCTTCAATAGAACCAGAGAATTCCTGCTGCCCTTGTCTGAACACCCCTCCTCATGGTCTGGCCAAACCCATTCCCAGAAGCCAGCCCTTCTCCATGAAGAAAAACTCTGCAGTGGTTCCCATCACCTTCTGGGAGAGGAGAAAAGAAGATTCCTGAAGACTTTGTTTCTTTCCCACTCAGTGCGGAAGAACTCCCACTGCTCTCCTTTGTACCAATGCTGTCTCCTAGTTTTCCTGCAGCTAACATGGAGCTCCTTTTATCTCAGCCACATGTACCTGTGTTACTGGAATTATGGGACCCATTCTCTGTACCATTGGTCAGGTTTTATCCCAGAATGGTGGTTAGAGCATAAGCCTCCTCTTCCCTTGCCAGCTAGCACCATTTCTTCCTTTTGGCAGGAAGCTCTAAGCATTTGCTTCATTCCTGCCTATCAGGTAGATGTATCAGTTGCCAGGGGGAGTATTCGTGGACAATCAGAAAGATCAACTACTGTATGAAACCAAGATCTTCTGATGATTCAAGGCAGAAGTACATTAGAACTCCTTCCTGGTGGATTAACTCCAAGGGAAGGACACACATCACAGAGGACTGATTTGGCAGGTAAACAGAGTTTGGGTCCAGAATTTTGAGATCAATTTATGGGCAACCCCTCAAGCAGACTATTTCAGCATTCTCACCTAGGTCAGAGTCTTCATAAAGTTTTTTGGGTTGAGGGTTTTTTTTCTCCTGTACCCCCAATTCTCAAAACCATAAGGTAAATTAGGGAGGAGAGGGTCATCTGAACAGTCTGCTGGCTGCCCAGTTTGTCATGGTTTTCTGGACTCCCGGTACCTGACAGTATGGTTTGGCAGAATCAGCTCATTCAGGCCCAGAAGCAATCTGCTGGTATTTTATTTTTAGTCTTCTATAATATAGTCCTGACCTTCAGCCATTCATGATCCTGTTACACCTCACTTAAATCTTAATTATCTCCTATTATGGTGTATTAAAGCGTAATTCTATCAACAAGTCCCAAATAAACAAAACAATGTAAATCAATTTGAATTTTGGATGTTTCTTATATATATAAATATAGATTTTTTATATATATATATATATATATTATATATATATAATATTTTGCTGTTTCAAACTGCTTAATTCCAACATACATGTATACATTCTATTTGAAAACAATCTGAGTGCGGCTTATGTATATGGGATTGTGTGAGCATAAAGATCATGGGCTAATTCCGCCAAATGTAGCCTGGAGAGGGGAAGTGCAACTCCTGGAGGAATTTCTGGGCCAAATCCAGAAGTGATATAAACAGTGGTGTTAGCTACATGTTAGGTGTACGTGGCAAAAGAGGGTAACATACACCTGCTCCATCCACTCTGGTGCCCTAAGCAAATAAAACTTAGACAGGGAGCAGGAGAAGTTACTAAGAGCATGAAAGATTTTTTTTTTTTTTTTGTAAAGCCCTTCTCACACTGTTACACACCAACACTATACATTGGTCTCAAAGGAAGTTGAATCCACCACACCAGGCAGAATTTGATTCTCGAGGAATACAAAACCAGTGCAAGTTACATGTTGAGTGTAAGTGGCAAAATAATGGAACATACCCCACCACTTTATGCCACTGTTAAGACTCTTGAGTCAGCTTCTTTGAATCAGGTAAACTTTGTGTTTTACATTCTGCACTGAAAGGTCACTGTGAAGGGTTAAACATAATGAAAACATCCAGAGTTAAGTTCCAAAGTAAAGATTAAAACAAAAAATGTTTGCAAGTGATAGAAACCCTCATGCTTCAGGGCTTTAGCCAACTTCTAACTGATGGGGGTTAGGAAGAAACTTTTCTGTGGACAGGTTATCCCATAACTACCTACTGCACAGTTTCTTGCACCATCCTTGAAGTAGCTGGTGTCAACCACTACTGGAGAGGACACTGGACTATATGGTCTGATCCAGTATGGCATTTCCTATATAGTTTTTAAAACAAATCTCCTTACCTATTTTGCAGGTAACATTTGAAGGTTACATCCTACATTCCTAGAATTCCCAGTACTACCACTGAAGTCAACTTTGGCTGTTCAAAGAAAGGGCCCTTAGGAAAGGAAAACAGACACTTTTTTAAAAATCTTGTTCACTTGCCGCTATTTATGCTGTTTGGTTTTTTTCCTCAGGCTTGACAATTGAAAATGAATTTGTCAGGTTCTCTTTGGCTTATCATGACTTTCTAATCAGTTTTGTCTTCAGCTTTCCCATGCCCTTACTTAATGCTCCAATGATAGGGTGGCATAGATTGCAGGGAAATTTCGTTGTTGTTTTAAAAAATTGTCCATTGTCATTCTTTTTAAATTCGTAAAAATGTCTCTATTGGTTTAGGTCTTGTAAAAGCTTGTTTTTACAAAGCCGACATTTAGGACCACATTTGACTTGACAGTAGTATCCCTTTGAATGGAAAACTCCCTTTCGTTAGTCTTTAAGAATCTTTCTTTCGTGGGCATTGTTTTATATTAAGACAATTGTACTCTTAAAATTCAGAGCAAGGTTATCTCATTGCTCTCTTTGACAGTCCAAAGGTCTTCAAAATGTAGTTTATTCTTTTCTATCAAATACAAAACCTTTTCAATCTACTACAAAACCTATCTAAACAATATGCAACACAGCGCTAGCAACAGTTGCTAAAGTATTTAATACTTTGGATGTTAACTAGATATATGAGTAGGGTCACATTTCATAAAACATGGACACATAAATATTACACAAGGCCATTATACACCCTTCCTCAGCTATCTGAAGGATATTAAGTCTGGTATAATGCAAGGATTCATCACTTAAATATATCCAGTGAGTCAAACACTAAAGTTATAATGATAATAAACCAGGCTGATTTTGTTGGTGGTTTGTTTTTCAGGCCTTCACAGAAAACTTAACAATATTTTCTATGATCTAAACCCAATTTTCCTTTATTGCATTAATCTACGCCACCAGCTAGCCTCCTCAGCTGGTTTTTAACAGGGGATTGGTCCTGCTTTGAGCAGGGGGTTGAACTAGATGACCTCCTGAGGTCCCTTCCAACCCTGATATTCTATGATTCGATTCTGTGATTCTATGAATGGGTCTGTGGGTCTGTCTTCTCTGCAGAATGAGCCTGGGTGATTGGTACTCAGGTCTGAGCACGTGACTTAACAGCAGCCACTCTACAAAGACCTATTCAGGTTATGATGTCCTCGCTGGTGCTACACTCACCCATGTGTATCACTGAGTCTTCTGGAGACATTTCCCATGGTTCCTTGTGATGCACTAAACTGAGCCTCTCCATGATTCTTTCCCAGTGAGTTGTGGGAGAATTTGTCTATCCTTCTGAGCACAGGGGGGATTTGTGGGAAGGCATTGGAGGATTATCAGCAGTCAAGTGATTTTAGCCTGTGTCCTCGCTGCAGAGGGAACAGGTTACCTGCTCCGTGAAAGTGGAACGTGAGCTCTAAACCATACCTCCAAACCAGGCCACGTGGCCTGGGTTGAAAGCACCACTTAACTCAGGTGAGAGATGTTTGTGCATGGATGAGAGGAGTGGTAAGGCAACACCTGGATAGGCCCAGACTAACTTGCAGTGAAGATATACCCTCTGAGTTCTGAGCATGGGTTTGCACTGAGCCAGTACTTAGTAATATGCCATGCTAGCATCTCCCTGATGTAGCATCTACAGCAGTTTCTGCAGAATCTGAACTTTCAAGGTATTTTTTAAATTAAAATTTTGCCCTGACAGTGGAAGAGAGAGCCCTCCAGATATTACCAGTATACTGGAATCTGAAAGAATGGGTCTCAGCATGCAGTAAAAGTTTAAATAACCTGAATTATTTCACTGTTAACACACTTTTTAGTAGAAACATCCCGCGGGGCAGATGGACAGAGCTTGGGCTCATGGTCATAATTTAAGCAAAGAGCAACAACTATTTTCCTCTTAGTCTGGCTCCCTTAATATGATTAGAGAAATCCCTTCCAGTGAAATCCCTATCAGCCACCGTACCTTTTGTATGATTATTTATTAGTTATTTGAATTGCACTAGTACTTCCAAAGCCCCAGTCATGGGCCAGGACCCCATTTTGCCAGGTGCTGCACAAACTTATAACAAAAAGATGGTCCTTGGTGGCATTACGACAGAGATGAATCCATTTTTGTTCTAGTCCTTGAAAATGGTGGTGATTGTTTCTCTGCATTGGTCTATGGAGGGATCTTTGAGGTCTAATTTATCTTCCTTAGGCCATAACCAGGTTTCAGAAAAGTTCTTTTGTTCTCTGCTAAGAGGAGACAGTCAGATTTCCAGCAGATTATAAATGGGTACCAACAACATTAATTCCCACCTTAATTAAAAAGCTCTTGAATACCATGAAAAGGAATCTGTCCAGGTCAGAATGATCCCTACGAGACTTCAGACTATTTTGAACAACATTTGGAGATGTACATTAAAATAGAAATCCTCAGTTTTTGAGCTGCCTTCCCGTAGATAAACCAGGGGAATTTTCCATCCTGAGTCATTTGTTATTCATCCATGGGATGAAACATTTTGTAAAAGGCTAGAAAAATAAACAAACATCTTTTTCCAAAGAATATAAAAAGAACTACTGATGAGATTCTGAATACAGATGAGTTGCCAATATTGCTATCTAATGGAAACAAAAACAATATTTGAGTGTTAATCTATTTATAAGTTTCCATATTTTCAATAAGAGGAGAATATTCTTAATACATGGCATAAAACAGCACTCAAAAGGCAATTCCTCGAAGATCATGATTTAATCATGAATGTTCAAATACTTTGACCAGATTTTACTACATGGAAAATTCTTGCTCTTCCAAGATGTCTTTCTGCCAGTTGGTAAAAGTCATAGAAAATACATCTGGCTCTTGAGTCTTTTTAGCCTGAATTAATCTCTAGTAGAGTTCCTGCGAAACAGGAATATTTGCAGAATGTTCCAATAAGGAGAGATTTACATGGTATAGCTAGAATTCTATGTAAACCTGGCGGTGGAGTTAGAGACAAAAATCTTCATAAATTCCTCTTCAAAGCTCTGTCTCTTGCGAAAATTTGAAAGATCACAATACTGCAGTTCAGCAGTTCCTGAATGGGTAATGAACAGGAAAGTCGGGTGTTGCTGGTGTATCCGTGAATACATTTAACACCTATTAGTGGCAAAGAGCCCCTTTCTAATGTTGGAGCATGATCCAAAGCCCACTGAAGTCAATAGAAAAAACACTCCCATTGACTTCAATGGACTTTGGGTTGTCACTGATACGTTTTCATTGGGGCCCACTGAAGCATGGTATTTTTACTAGTTCCCTTTGAAAAGCAGTTTTTATGGATAATTAGTAATAAAAGACAAGAGTTTTCTGCGTGTATAGTTAATGTTTTAGATTAGGGGTCCTACTTTCGCTGCCCCAAGGACCACTTTGTACCAGTGAGTTCTAAGTAAGGCTTGATTAGACAAAAAGAGCAGAAGAGTAGAGCCATTCAGCACAAAATAATAGTTAGATCCTAAAAGGTATTAGTCTCTTTTCAATACTGTTAATATCCTAAATTCTGACTTAGCATAGCTCCTAGTGGGGGACTAGACCTCAAAGCTCAGGGGATTGGTTATGGGTTTATGGACTTTAAGGTCAATGGTTCACATTCAACCCAGGTCAATATAGACCCAAAATTGACACACACTGCTGATTTATTGGTGGCCTATGTGATATGAGTTTTAGACTTTCAGTCCTGGTCTCAGTGGTTGAGAGTCTTCAACATAGCACCTCTCCACCCCCGCAACTGGCACACCCACCAGAGAAGACAAAGGATTGAATGGGCAGGAAGCCTGGCCCACCCGTTTACCATGAAGGTGGTGTCCCCCTGTTTCAGATTTGGAGCCCACTGGCAGGGGAGTCTGGGTAATATATATTGCCACTGTCCTGCTGTACTTGTTTTATGGATAAACAGGTGACACCGGCCTCACGGCAATCAGCCAGGCCCCTTTCAGACCAGCAGGAAATTCATCCACACAAAGAAAGTCTGGACTGGATTATTGTGTTGTTATTTACTCATTGCTATATATTAGGAATGGGTTGTATTCAGCAGCTAAACAGCTGTAGTTGCAATCACTTTTGGGCTGTACAATAGCCCTTTTTGAAGTACTTGGCATGCAGAGTGGGCTGTAATAAATGCTGTTTTGACATTACACTGCCATAGTGGTGAATGTGCAGAGGGCTGGCTTGTGCTCTCTTTACTCATGTCGGTGAGCGTTTGCTTATAGGAGTAGATCTATTACACTCATTGGGACTACTCATGTTTACCATCGGTCATAAGGGTTTCCCAGCCAAGGCCTATAAGAGTATTATTTGCAGTATCAGGATCAAATATACAAATATATTCTGCAAATATACTCTTAGGTGAATTTCTGGCTTTGTTTAGTAACAGCTGATTTGGGGGCTTTTCTCGTGTCTTGAGTTATTTCCTGGATGAATTAATTTGTTTCCTGCATGAGATTATTCTTATGGGGCTGAGTGGTCATCATTATGCGATTGTAAATTAATATATCCCAGTTTATGCAGGAGGGCAGACTAGATGATTGTAAGGGTCTGTTCAGGCTTAAAACAAATTCTCTGAGCTGTTTGGACACCTAAAGCTTCAGTATTAGGTTTTTTAAATATCATTTAAATGGTATTCTAAATAGATATATCTACCCCAATTCTCACCCCTTTGCATAATTATCTTTGAATTGTTCATTTGAATTAAATTAAGCTAGTTATGCAAATTGGAGGTTTTTGTCTTTTCCTTTGCAGAGTGACCACCATTGCAAACTAAACAGACGTACTGTGGTATTGTCTTTACCATGGTATTTCCTGTATTTCAGCTGTGTACCGCAATGAGGTATTTATACTGCAAAGCAGTAAATATTTACTTTATGATGCCCTCTTCACTGGGAATTTTATACTTTCTGGTTAACATGACATAATTCAGTGTGCCTGGTGTGTGCGAAATTCTGTTAGTAAAACAAAAGTGATTGTCCTTCCTAATCTCTTTTTGTGTGTAACTAGACTTGCACACCACCCATCTTTTAAGGATCTCATCACAGTGCCGTGGGTTGGCAGGTGACCAAGTCTTCACTATAATGGAACCTAAGGTGGCACTTGCTGCTGGAATCTAAGGCCACGTCTACACGCGCCTCTACACGTCTAGACGCGATAAATGGATCCCCGAATCGATGCCCATACTCCACCTCGGCAAGAGGAGTAAGCAGAGTCGACGGGGGAGCCGTGGTGGTCAACTTGCCGCCATGGGGACAGCCAGGTAAGTCGAGCTAAGATACTTCGACTTCAGCTACGCGAATAGCGTAGCTGAAGTTGCGTATCTTAGATCGATCCCCCCCTCCCCCCCCCCAGTGTAGACCAGCCCTTACACTTCCTTCCTGCTGCTTAAAATCTATTGAAGGCCCTTTCCACCTCCCAAACAGTGTCTTCTGTTCTAAAAAGCACTGGTGTCCTTTGTAACGATACCCCTTTGTTTTGGGTTTTTAGCACTTAATTTAATTTTTGTATCTGTTTTGCGCTGTTTTCCTGGATCAGTTCTAACTCAGCTGTACAGAATCGGTAGCACCTCTTCAGGGGGTATATATAGAATTCCAACAGTCATTATTCTTGCTCCTGTACAGAAGTGAAATGCTTGCCCTCAGTGTTTTAGAGATTGATTTGTTTTTAAGGGCTGGAGTGTGCCTTTAGGGACTGCCCTGAATAAGGGACAGTGCATAACTCGCACCATCCCAGACGAGGCCCTGGGAAGTATTGTGTCTTAGACACACCCTTCGCGGGCACAAATCCCTCGGGGCTCCCTTGATGCTCTGGAGGGAGAGTCATTTGCAACACCCCTTTTCTAGGGTGCAGCATTACTTCCTTACTCCCCACGGCATGGCCAACCAACCCTGCTGGCTGGTGCATGACAGGCATAGCACCAACCTCTCACACCTCTTCCCATCCAATCCCTTCCCGCTGCTTTTGTGGGGAGCATCCGACAGGCAGCCATTGTGCTCCCCCTGCTCCTAGATCTAAGTCTGTGCTAATATGGCCATGCATGGGGAATCCTTACTGCCATCTGGTCCCTTGCCTGGTCACATTAGGGCTAATCATAATTTTGCTGTCAGAGTGTAGATTGGTGAAGTGGCATTACTGTTGCTATATTTTGTTCTGTGATCTTAGACCCCCTTCCTCCTCCTTCTCCTCTCTTTTATATAAGGTTGATCTTTAGTTCCTAAATGCAAAACACACCCCTAAAATTACCCTGACCATAATAGGGCGTTATATAATTCAGTGCCCATTCTACCACTGACCTATTTAGAAGAACAAAATCCAAGTAATGCAAATGTACCTTTGCCCCAGTGTCTCTGCCTCATTCACCGTTGGTAATGTAAGAGTGTGGTGCTTCTAGCTTTGGCCTTGTATATCGACAAACACCTGTCAGGATGGTCTAAGTATACTTGGTCCTGCCTCAGCGCATGGGAGTGGATTAGATGACCTCTCAAAGCCCCTTCCAGCTGTACATTTCTATGATTTTTATACCATGCAAATGTGGATCTGCATATGATGCAAAAAAATTTGGTCTCATGATTAAGGTTAAGATTCTGTCATGGGTATTTTTAGTAAAAGACAGGGAGAGGTCATGACCTGTCCCTAACTTTTACTAAAAATACCTTGTCAGAGCACTGCCAGAGGCTATCCTCTGGCAGCTGTTCTGGTGGCCCCAGGGCTGACAGCTATTCCAGGCCTGTCCTGGAAGAAGTCACAGAGGTCCCAGAAAGTCACGGAACCCGTGACCTCCGTTGCAGAATCATATCCTTACTCATAATAAATTGTACTGTTATTTTTTGCCTTATTAGAAACCATCCAGTAATAAATTTTGATGCTCCATCCTCTTGTGTTAGTGCAAGCTGTTTTAGTCCAGTTTTACAAGTACATAGAGGGTTTTTTCCCCTTCAGTATGGGATCCCAGCCCTGATTTTAGAAGCTAAAATATAAAGGATGCATTGTAATACCATTACTTTACTTGTATCAAAATGACCGCACTGCTAGTATCAACTGTATTGTTTTTAAATGAATACATATTTATAATTTAAATGTAAATTATGTGTTGATTTTGGTGGTATGCTACTCATGAGGCTTTGATTTGGAGACAGACTGAGCCGTAGGACCCAGGTCTCTAGGCTGAAGGAGATTACTTTACTGAGGTCATGAACTCTCTTTAGGGGAGAGGGAAGAACATTGAATGTATTGCAGTGTAATACCCTCTGCTGGGTAACCTGTGCAGTACTATTGCTTTTGCTTTAGAATATCTTTGCCCAAATTCCCAGATAAGTTCATATTAATGAAATAGCGTTTCTGGGGAAAGTCAGTAAACATGTTTTCTTTCCTAATTTGAATGTGCTGAATCTGAAACGATGTTTACCAAGCTCAATTTTCAACTTTAAGGTAAATAAAAACAATAAAAGAAAAGGGCCACCATTTACAACTTTAAAAAAATAAACATAAAGTAAAGGAGAGGTACTAAATATGGACTATGTTTCTAATTTGGAATACTGTGCTCTCAGAAAGATCTCTGTAGAAGAGCATACTTCCTCTGGTCACGTGATAATATGGACTTGAAGTTTGTTGGTTCTGCAGTACATTTAAGATTAAGTAAACTAACTACTTTTCAGATTTTTTTTAATATGTGAAGAATGTAAAGGAACTGCTGTGCATTACACAAAATATCATACTACAACATGGTATGATACAGTTTATTTCTATAAGTTCTTCTCTTTCAAAAATACAAATTATTATTGGCTAAATATTCGCTCTTGCCACTACCCCAACCTCAAGCTGTCTTTTGCTTACAAGGTAAGTGAGTTGAGTTTGATTTGGATATCTATGTCATGGCATAAGCTACATATGGGTAAATATTTTGTAATTATGTATTCAATATTTACATGGTAGTTATTATATTTATTATTTTCATCAGGTATTCCATAGAAGAAACATGGAGGCAGTCTTGCATCTGAAACATCCCTCAACAGTATCTTATGAACAATGCATTATTTGCCACTAAGTGAACAAGCATAGGACACTTGAAATTTGGGGCACCACCATGACAGCAAGTAGGAGCAGGTCGGCTCCCGCACACCCAGCGTGCATGCAGTCTCCTTAGGCAGGGGCCATATTCACAGAGCTGAATGCACCGGCGCGGCGCATTCTGCATGAGGGAGAGGGTACAGGGGGTCTCTGCAGGGAGCTGTGACTCTCCGCCTCCATCGGGCAGGCCAGGTGGCTCAGTATCCTTTGCTGCCTTGTCCCGCCCCACCCCGGGCTGTGAGCCTGGGCTGCCACAGTGTCTGCTGCGTACAAAGCTCGGTGTGTATCAGCAATGGGAGGGGGGCTCCTCTAGGGGTTTGCGGTCGGGGGTGGTGACTGCACCCCAAGTCGGGCATAGGGGCCCCAGTTTAATAATAATGCTTAGGGCCCAATAAATCCTAAGGACAGCCCTGGGGGATAGGTGGTGACCCGAGGCACTCTGTTCATCCAGGTCAGTTTCCTCACATGGGCTGCGTAAGAGGAGGGCAGGAGAGCAGCTCCTGACACCTCACAGCACAGCCCCGGTGGGAAAACTGATCTGGATGCACAAAGCACCTGGCGTTGCTGCTCCCCAGCCCCCTAAGGGGGCACGGAGGAACATTTGGGGGTGGGGGCGAGCAGCAACTCCAGGGACTCTGTGTGTCCAGCTCAGTTTCCCCACATGGGCTGCGTAAGGGGAGGGCAGGACAGCAGGGCTCCAGCTTGGGGCCGTTTCAGTTTTACTAGCCTATAAAATAAGAGACTTGCCCCAGAAACACAGACATCGAGACACAGGGGCCACATTCTAATCAGCACCGGTCACATTGTAGCAAGTGAACATAAGCTCTGAGCTGCTTCCCAGGTGCCTGTGTAGTTACAGCATTGACTGTGTCAAGCCCAGTGAGTGACAGTGACCAGGGAAGGTTAAATGTGAGTGGAATGTGCTTAGGCAGATGGGCAAAGGGGCAGGCTTCAGCGATGGATTTGTTTGATATGTGCATTGTATGTTTAAAACTAGGGAGACATGATTCAGAGCTACATGAATATGCTCGGTTTGGTTTATACAAGAATTTTTTTTATGCTCATGTTGATTTTTTTAATTGGTGGCTGGTAAACATGGCAAATAATTATGTTAAAACAAAAAATTAAAGGTGATTAAATAATGAACATAAACTGTATCTGTGATTTCAAGTGCACTGTAATTTAAGTACCACTATCAATCAATAAATCTAGAAATTAGACATATACCTATTATTAATAGTATTAAGCCCCTTGCCCCCTCAAGTACAGAAGGCATACTACGCTTATGGTGGAGTGGTCCCACGTCCCTTTGTAAGTCATATGGCAATCTTCAAAGAAAAACTTATTCTACATCTTGATGATGCTTATGCATTAATTGTCTTACATGATCAACCTGCTTTGGAGAGACCAACATTATTAGTGCCTGTCAACTTCTGTCACTAAATTGTCAAAATTGCCATGCAGTGCAGGATAAGAAAATGTATCACCATTTAAGTTTCCAGGATTGTGCTGGAAGATGAATTTCTCTAAATGGTACATGTGTCGCTGAAATTGTGCTCAGCTAGACTTTCTCATCCTGGATACCAGAGGTTAAAAATCAGTGAGAAAGAGGCACTAGCCTGTGTGCCAAAGTGTGTGTTTATGTTTTTGTGATTCCTCTTGGGTGGCCGGTCTATACTTGAAATAGAGGAAGGTGATGATTGGCGAGGAGGATGACACAGCAGATAATGTTGCAGAGGTAGGTGAAAGTGAGAAAGAAGAATCGTATAAGCAGTCCAGGGTGTTAAGTATTGCACAAGATTTTATTTACAATGTAAGTGAAGGTAAGAAGTGGATACCCAAACATATTGGGCTTGGAACCACCTTTCACTAGGCCACAAGTTAGGGTGACCAGATAGCAACTGCAAAAAAATGGGATGGGGTGGGGGGTAATAGGCGCCTATATAAGAAAAAAAAATCCCAAAAAACAGGACTGTCCCTTTAAAAAGGGACATCTGGTCACCCTACCACAAGATCAAAAAAAGTGTCCAGAGGTTTCACAGTGCTGGACACTGTATCACCTACAAGGATATATTTCAAGTTGACACAGTACTAGCAAAGAGCAAACTGATGACAATAAATGGAGGTGGAACAGTGATCCCATTGAACTCAGTTAAAGGAATATGTACCCATTTCACTGCAGATAACATTAATACAAATGAGTGTTGTGACAAAGCTCTGTCCTTGTCTCTGTGGATCCCGTGTTTCCTGGCGGATTTTGCTAGCCTCAGAGGCTCACTGTGACCCTCCACTTAGTTCTTCTTTCTCTAGAGGCAAGGGTCACAGCCTACTGAGCCATTTTCATCATAAGCCAGTGAGGGAGGTGAGGAGAAACTATTCTCCCTTGCACAGTCTCTGTTGTCTCCCAGTCTCAGTGATTAATCAGGGGGGCAAAGCGGGGAGCCCAGGACCTACCCTCTACTCCAGGCTCCAGCCCAGGGACCCTAATAGTATCAGCTATGGTAGCTGATCTTTCAGAAACAGGACGCATACAATTCCCTGGGCTATTTCCCCACAGCAGCCCCCACTTCCTCAAGCTCCCCTTCACCCTTACCTCAGGGCCTCCTTCCTTGTGCCTGATATGGTATATACGGCTCAGTCTCTCCAACAGCATAACTGCCCCCTACAGCTCCTGACATGCACACCTACCTGACTAACTGGGAGGTTTTTAACTAGTTTCAGCCAGCCCCTGATTGGCTTCAGGTTCTTGATTCAACCTAGCTGTTTCCACTGCTTTCTGGAAGGATCTTAGTTGACCCAGGTTCTTGATTAACCTGAAGCTACTGCCATTTGGTTACCATAGTAACAAGGATTTGTTTAGCCTGGGGCTAACATACCTGTTTCTCACTACTTTCCTATAGCCATCTGGCCTTGCCCCGTCACAGTGTATATTTGATGGGCAAAACACATTTCATGCCACACAGAATGCAGCCTGGCAGAGAGGACCTGCATCTGATCTGATACTGCAGGACACTGAATCAACCAATCATGCCACTTGGAATGTTCCAGATGCAATGAACACCATCTTTCCTGCTAATGTCACAGAAGGTACAGAACCAAAATTCAATGAAGATGTCCTGACAGAATGGTGTAATTGACACGCAGATGATTATTAGCTTTGAAAGCACAAGCACAGGCATTTTTCCTCAAATGTCAACTTGAAAATCCAAATCTGTCTGGGCAAGTTTTAATGAAAAATACAGTAACAATAACTCTTCGTTAACTACGGATGGCTACCCACCTATATTCAGTCCCCAGATCATGAAGTTGATACACTGAATACTGTATCACAAGTCACACATTATCTTCAACTGAAACAATTATTCTTGACTGTTGATCAAGCTTTGACTCAAAGCACCTTGTATTCAGACCCTACACACTATTGTAATATTTTTTGTACAAAATATGCCTTGTGATCAGTGGAAAACTAATAACTCTCTGGTCAACAATATCATGGTGAAATGTATGCAGTAACATTATACATAACGTTATGAATTCTCCCTGTATGATTTTACTTGTTCAAAACCAGACATCCCTGCTTAAGCAAAAGTTGTTAAACACCCCTATCCTAAACAAAGAAATGTGTATTTACCTCAGTTTACATATAAGTAGTGAACAGAACTATCAAGACAGTAGGGGGAGGAGATGGCAAGAAACAGAACAATTTGCATTTCAGCAAACACCAGTGGGGGAAGAAAGAGCATTGAGCTTCCTTCTCCACAAGACTCCATGTTGCCTTCCTCACAGCTTGAATTAACTTTACTTTGGAATATCCTTCTGAAGAATCCACTTCAGATTCAATGGCCTATACAAGAGTCAGATAACCCCAGGTTCTCTCTTTCATTACGGAAGACAAAGGAACCAGGCCTCTGGAAGAGATCTTGACTGAGAAAGGGGGTCAGCCACCATCTTACTGGAAATGTTGGTAAGAAAGGCCATCTTGAATAAAGCCTTGAATCAACCCTAGCCAGATAAAGTTTAGACTTTTAGACGTGTGTTTTCACTTTAATTTGCTTGTAACCATTTCTAACTTTTTCTCTTATACTTGAACTCACTTAAAAACCTATCTTCTTTTATTAATAATATTAATCTAAACCAACAGTGCTATATTTGTACTGAAGTGAATGTCAGCTCCAGTTAACGTGGCAAGCTGGAGGGTTTTGTATTCCTCTGAACGTTGCTTGAGAGAGTTGGATACATCTGAGCACACTGGTCTGGGGAAGTTTGGGACTCAAGGTATGTTGGGGGTCACCTGATAACATTAACCATGTCTGGTAAACACAGAAGTGTGTCTGTGATAACTGCTGGCAGGCTATTGGATTCAAAGTGGTTGAATCAAACCTGCACAGCATACAGAACATGGATATAGAGCATGGTGTGCATGCTGGCTGCTGGTTGTGTGTGTGTCCCAGGCAGGGAGTTGCAGGTAGCAGAAGCATTTGAGGCCACTCAGGGTTATAATAGAAGTGGTGACAACCTTTCCTTGGTCTGAAATGCATCCCAGAATGTGACACAAGCATTTTTCCCAGCTCTGATGGAGCTAAAATGGACTGTACCAGAATATAAAGAAATCCTGATTCCATGTTTAGGAGGTCTACACATCAATGCACTTCCTAGAAGTTCTGAGGAAGCATACGCAGGATTCTGGATTGTCGAGTGTGTGGACTGAAAGTGGAGTTTTAGTTAGATGAATGATCTTGCTTGTAATTGCTGGTGAAAATTATGCAAGAGCCACTCATGCTCACAAAGATCACTCTACAGGCAACAGGGCAACTGTTATTACCACAGCTTTTGAGCTATCTGCAGCAACATGCCAAGAAACTCAAAGAAAATCTCCTGGATTTTGCAAAATCTGATGCTGCTGAAGATTACAGTAACCTAGTGTCTATTCTGGTTTCAAGTTTCCATGACCAGAGAATGTCATTTGTGCTGAGCAACACAGACAACCCTCCCAGTTTGCAGTACTGGTGGCTGTACATGGTTATGCTATGTATCCTACTACTCTTCACCAATGTAACAGGATGGAATTTGGGAGCTTCATCTGTATGCCTTCAAAAGAATGCCTCCGTTCCACTGATATGACCACACAAATTATGCTCGATGGGGATCTGTGTGCTTAGCAGAAATGAACCAGGTGCCTCTGGAGGTACTGGAAGAATTCCAAAGAGGTACCGGATAGTGAAAGGTTCCAACCACAGATTCTATCAGATTGATCCAGACTATTCCCAAGTGTGGTTCTATGCCACTGGTAAAAGAGGAGGAGGAATTGTATCACAACAATGACCTCGGCACATGGGCTCTCTCCTTTAATCTACATGCCCAAATAGCAGGCTGAACCAGAAAATTGTTCAGTCTTTGACTTGATGAGCAAATGACTTGCAGCGAATCCACACCAGCACGACCGCAGCGTGATCATGTTGATGAAAACAGTGTTAATGACATTTCAGAGATTCAAATGATTTACTCATGAGCCAGCCTCCAATGTGCTGCAAAACATTGCAACAAAGGATGTGGCTACAGAAGCGATTCAGGAAGCACTGCTAAATGCAGAAATATTTGGCCAGGAGCAACTGAATATCACAACACTGTAGCTGAAGAAATGCCACAGCCTGTAAATGCAAGGGGTGTGTTGGCACATTAGGAACCTTTAAATTATGCTTGACAAAACAATGTGTGGGATATGGAGTAACTGTTTGTAGTAGGGGGAAACCCCAAATTTACTAATATTTAAAATGTTACTTAAATTTTGAGCTCCATTTTAGAAGGTGAAATATTCAAAATTCAGCTTGGAAAGCATTTTTTTCAGATTCATCACACTCAAACTATGAAAAATTGTTTACCTGCTTTCCTCCCAAAATGCCTCCTACCTCTTATTTTATAGACAATGTGCCCTGTCTAATGTACTTCTGGAGATGTGTAAATTTATTAAGGAAGTGACAAAGAATGTTCTTAGGTGTCCCCTGCAGGGTTGTTTGGGGAAAAAGACATTAACTGCATATATCTGGGTGGCCTAAAACTGAATGATCCTGGGAGCACATAAGTCCATTGCTCCTCCAGGAAGCCCAGCAGAGACCAAATGGTGCTGTAAAAAAACATGCATATTTTGTTATAAATCTTAAAAGGGAGCTATACAATATATGTAACTTTTATTTACGTGAGCAGACAGACCTCAGAAATAGTCTTTTATGGGATTATTAGTTTTTGTAGATACATTTCGGCTAGCCTGTTTAAATAATTAAAGAAACTGAATATGTGAGAGTCCAAATGAAGATCTTACTATGCAATTGCTTTAATAGCTTGAAGGCAAAGAGTCAGTTATTCTGTTCTAAAATACTTAGGCAAACTCTTTTTGTTCAGTTTCCCATGAAGCATCCCTTCCTAGTAAGTTCCAAGAAGCAGTGTACGTTCTGTGCATCCACCTCTTCTTGATATAATAAAGATTTCTGAGAAAACATCAACCAAACAAGCAAGCCACATAGGGAGCTTGCAGTGTAAATCAAGTTGACTGCTGTAATTTTGTAGAATTCCATAGGGCTATCTTCTGCTGTCAGTTCTAGCACAGAACTCCCAGTAGCTTTGGTGAGTGCTCTGCACTGCACGTGAAATGATCTGAAATAATTAAGTGCTCTTCCTGTCTGTTGCTGGTACTGGTTTAGCAAAGTTTGCAAATCCACATCAGGTTGCAATTTATGAAGCGACTAGACTATTGTTTATATGCAAACTTCCTATACAAAGGATTTGACTGGCCTGGCAAATCCCAGAGCATTAACTTAATTAATGTTTGGGATTTGCTGTTGGGATAAGCAGATGTGCTGCTAGTAGGATGGAATTGTAGCTTAATCTTCTGCTGTTACATAACTCATGCCAATATATGCTTTGTATTTTGTGTAGCGGTATAATAGAGGCTTTTCTTGTGATACACACTATTTTTCTTGCTTGGTATAAGTTATTTGGGTCATGCAAGCTTGGTCCCATCTATATAAAACAAAAAAAAATTACACCACCAAAAATAGAGGAAAGCAATAGTAAAGATAGATAAAACCAAAGTAGCAATGAAATTCTGTCTGGGATATCAATTCATTTTAAATTTAGACACCATTGTGTCTGGTTTAACCTTTATTTTGAAAACAGACTAGAGTGATATTCATTTAGGACTTTGTATCAACTGGTGCCAAATTTTTTTGCCTTTGTTTTAACTATACCTTTTCTTGGTTTTATGGTTTGTCAGACGCTATGTTTGACTATCACACTGAGTCAGGAGTTAATGTAAAATATCCTCTGAAATAATTGTCAGTCATCATAGCTAGTTCCCTGAGCAACTAAATGAAAAGTCAACAAAAGCCTGTTTTTTTTTTTAAAACCTCTTGAGTGTCTTTTTATATAAACAAGGCTGGTTTAATTCTGTGTTAACAACCAGGCACCTCAGGGACTGAGGAGAAGGGGAATGGGAGTCTAGCTGAACCTAAAAAGAACAAGGAGTACTTGTGGCACCTTAGAGACTAACAAATTTATTTGGGCATAAGCTTTCGTGGGCTAAAACCCACTTCATCAGATGCATGGAGTGGAAAATACAGTAGGAAGATATATACACCTCTACCCCGATATAACGTGACCCGATATAACACAAATTCAAATATAACGTGGTAAAGCAGTGCTCCAGGGGGGGTGGGGCTGCGCACTCCGGCGGATCAAAACAAGTTCGATATAACGTGGTTTCACCTATAACACAGTAAGATTTTTTGGCTCCTGAGGACAGCATTATATTGGGGTAGAGGTGTATATACACAGAGAACATGAAAAGATGAGGGTTGCCACACACACTCTGATAGCTGAACCTAGCAACTCTTTATGCATAAGGGGATGACATGCACAGCTACAGGTGTCTGAGTTAAACTCATCCCCAGTGTAGCCCTATTAAAGTTCCAGCAGTGATGATTTTGACCATTTGGGTTTAAGTCATGGGTGCGATGGTAAATTCAGCTTTGTTAAATGACAGTGGTTACCATTAAAAAGTCAGCATTTGATAAGCAGTGGTACAACAGAAAAGGCCATAATTTCCCCTTATACCTGTTGGCAAATGCTGATGTTTTAAGAGGCCTCCTCTGCAACAGAGAATCCTGGAGTGAGTCTGCTTGCATAAAAATAAGACACAGATGCAGCTGATCAGAAGGAGCAATTCAGGGAAGGAGGGGAGCCCTGTCTCTTTAACTAGAATGAGCCAGGCTGGAGACATAATGGTAGTAGAAGGAGGAGGAGAACAAACCAAAGGCATCACCCGTGAGTAGCAATAACACCAAGAATGTGGGAACACCATGCTGTGGTTAAAGGAAAACCCAGCAACTCTAAAGAGGTTGTCACCTGACATAAGAGTTGTTCATCTTAAGAAAGAAGGAGTTGGTGATGAGATAAGTGTGCCTGAAAAAATAGGAATTACCCTTTTCTAGGAAACTTACCAAAGTGAAACTGAAAATTCTTAAATGTACAACTACCAGGATAGACTTCTTAGACTCCTATAATAGGAAGAGGAAAGGAATTGGGGTTTTGTCACACAAAAATATATCCCTAATAGTTGATGAACTGGTAGTGGAGCCCCAAGGAAAATAGTAACCAATCACAAGCAAAATTAATGATGAGAGAATACATATGCACATAAAAAACATGTATGCGCTCCAAAGGAACATATAGAGAATGACAACAGCTGCCTCAGAATGATTCCAGTGACAACTGGGCTTTGTAGGGAGTAGATTTTGGCACCATGGCTGATGAACAACTGGATTGGAAAGTGCTCTGTAACCCTAAAGCCCAAAGCTGCCTTACAGGATGGCGTTATTTGGTATCTGGGGAATTTGTCATCTCGTAAAAAGAAACTTAAGTGGTTAACGAAAGACTGGTTCCAGAATAGATGTTCTAGGAAGGAAGGAAGCACTAGTGAAATGTCTTGATGCCACAAATTGTGTCCTTACGCCTCCCTGGATTGCTGAGATGGGTAGAGATGTGCCCCTGGAAGAATTTGTCTCTAAGGATATGTCTGCAATGCAATTAGTCACCCGCGGCTGGCCCATGCCAGCTGACCAGGACTAGTGGGGCTTGGGTTAAGGGGCTGTTTAATCGTGGTATAGAAGTTCAGCCTGAGCTCTGGAACCATGGGCGGCAGGTGGAGCCCCCCTTTGGGGAGACTAGTCCCGGCTCTGCACCCCCTCCCCCGCTGGAGGAGCCCTGAGCTGGCTGCAGCCCCCCTCCCCCCCCCCGGGCGGGGCCCCCAAACACCCCCCCCCCCTCAGCTGGAGGAACCCTGAGCCCACCCCCGCACCGCCACCTGCCCGGAGGAGCTCCCCTGCTGGCCAAAGCCCTGAGCTCCCCTGCCCAGAGTCCCAGGCCAGCTGCAGCCGTGCCTCCCCTACCCAGCCCCCAAGCCACCCGGAGAAAAGCGTGCATCTCTTTTTTCTGGAAGAAGTTTTTGCTATGCCCCATGCAGGTTCCAGGGTGGCTGAGAAGGCTGCTTCCTCAGTTGCCCCAGAACCTGAATGGGGCATAATAAATCAAAAACCTCCCCACAACCAGGGGTCCAGTGGCCATGGCAGCACCAGGGGAGGCTGAGCCTCCCCTGGCCTATTATACCCCCTGCCCATGTCTGGGACCCTCCCACCTCGCATGGTCCTAGAGCACCTGGCCGACAGCCTGATCTCAAACATCTACACCACAATTAAACAGCCCCTTAGCCTGAGCCCTGCGAGCCTGAGTCAGCTGGCACGGGCCAGCCATGGGTTTTTAACTGCAGCGTAGGCATACCCTAGGAGATTAAAGGGTCTGATTGTCAGAGACATTGAGCAACTGCAGCTTCACTAGGAGCTGAGTGTGCTCAACACCTCTGTAAATCCATCATTAAAGATTCATAAAATATGTAAGCAGACGCCCACGCTGCTATCCCGTCAATGCAGAGTGGCATCAGGGAGAAACTGCCTACAGTCCTATGAGAGGTATTGTGCTGTCACAGAATGATGACAGCATACACCTCCAGTAAGGAGAATATTCACCTTGGTAGACCAGCTTCCCTGGAAAAGGAACTACTCATCTTCCATAAACAATTTGCACACAGCAAATCCTTAGAAAGTTTGGAACAAAATTCACCACTAAAATCCAGTTACAGACATAACTGTGGTTCAACATAAAATGGTTCTCTACTATAAAAAGGGAGGGTTTTTTAGAATAGGACAATAAACCCACAAGCCTCTTGCAAAGCTACTCATACCAACAGGTAGTAAAGCTTGTTTCCTACCCATACAGAATGGACCTACAGATGGAGTTGTGCATAGCATGTGAATACCTGTTCTTTATTTTATTATTTAGCTCATGAAATGCCTCGTTTTGCTTTGCGTGCTAGGCCCTCTTCCATTTTGTTACAAAATTTAAAAAAACTTGAATTGGGTGTCGCCTTGCATTGCCTCATGAATATTTCTCACGCCTCCCTGCTATTAAAATTCATTACACATAATAGAGAAGCAGCCATGCAGGAAACATCAGGCAGCTGTTTATTATTAATGATGTCTATTCCTAAAAAGTCATGGCATGTTTTGAAAACTTCACTGCACATCTGGGCATCACTGCTTGTTTTGTAAAACTCTGGGAGGCACTCAAGACTGTTAGCCCTAAGCTATCTGGATCATAGGGAGATACTGATGTAAGCAAAACAGGCATTTCTGAATAGACTTAAAACCTCTGACTATTAAGGGAGAAGATAAAACAGCACTAGCAGTTAGTTGAACATTAGAAGCTGCTCAGTTGTATGGGCTATATGTTCAGGAAAGGAAGTCAGTTCCCACTACTAAATTCTATGTCCTAAGCCAGCAAACAGCCGTCACGTATTCAAATAAAGGCTTGTTTGAGTGGGTTCTCAAAGGCTAGGTTAACATTCCATTCTTTACTCATCAAGTTTTGTTTGTGCACTGCAAAGTTCCCAAAGAGGTGAGCCATTTTACAGGGTCCATGTGCTGCAATAACAAAAGGGGAGAATTGGAGGTGGAGCACAGCTCTTTAATCCCTCATTCCTTCACTCCTGTGGGCTACTCAGCTCTCAGAGAAAGTTGCATTAACAGAGTTTGTCAAGGGCAAATGCAATTCAAGGTGAATGTATTGTAAATATTTGAAAAACACATGAAATACAAAAAGAGCATCTCTGAATGAACAGATGATGAACAAAAGGTTCTGGCACAACATTTCTGTGTGTCAACACATTAAGTACCTCAAAAGAGTCATTTTGAATAAAGGTGTTTTTTTTTTTCTTGCTTGCTTTGTTTTTTAAGAAAAGCATAAAGACTGTTTTGTTGAAGAGAAGTTTTGGGCCATTGAGTACAGCAGAGTGTTTCAACCTCACTCCCAGCATTCTCTTTTTGAAATGATTACTGATCCACCATGGCCGTGAAGTGTGTCACTCCCAGCTATATCAACAGCATTGCATAGTGATAGTAGCTGGGCATGAGCGATGTATCAGTGCAGCCTGACAAATTCTAGAAGCTGGCAGGTTGGGAAAACATAGTGAATAGAAGTTTGTTTGTGTTTTTTAAATAGATTGGAAACTTGTTTTAAAAAAGAGATTCCCCCCAAGCTAGTAGTCCATATCAAAATCCCCCCACGTCATACATCCGCAAACTCTGGGAAAATTCATATCCTGCTTCAAACTTCAGGGCTGGATTCTAATGGGCTGACCATCCCTGAGCTTTGAGTAGTACAGGGCTCCCTACTAAGAGGCAGGAGGCTCTGCCACTGCCTCACCAGGACTTTTTGGTCAAATCACTTACGCTCTCCAGGCCTTAGTCTCCCCGTCTGTAAAATGGGAGTAATAATATCTACCTTTGTAATGGGCTCTGAATTCTGCTGATGAAAAGTGCTTTAGAAGACCAAAGAACAGGGGGAAGTGAATATCAAACTTTGTAGGTCTTTATTAAAAACAATTTTATTTTCCACAGTTATATCCAATCCCTGAAAATAGATTTAAATGAGCATTTTGTGACTTGATGCTTTTATAGAGATTGAGGCAATTAGATTCCTTGCAGACAGAAAGCATATTATTTGTGTGTTGAATTAAAGGGGGAGGAACACAGCCCTTGGAGAATCATTTTGAAAGTTAGGCTCAGTGAACAGTTGCATTCATGAGCTGCAGAATGGCAAGACATTTTGAAAGGGAAACTCATGTAGCATAGGATGAAAATGTTACCTACTTTAAAAGTGGCTTGAGTGTAAATGGTGAGAGATGGGGACTGCTCTGAATTCTAATCTACCTAAGAAGAACAGGAGTACTTGTGGCACCTTAGAGACTAACAAATTTATTTGAGCATAAGCTTTCATTGGCTACAGCCCACTTCTTCGGATGCATAGAATGGAACATATAGTAAGGAGATATATATACATACACAACATGAAAAGGTGGAAGCAGCCATATCAACTCTGAGGCTAATTAATTAAGATGAGCAATTATCAGTGGGAGAAAAAAATCTTTTGTAGTGATGATCAAGATGGCCCATTTCAGACAGTAGACAAGAGGTGTGAGGATACTTAACATGGGGAAATAGATTCAATCTGTGTAATGACTCAGCCACTCCCAGTCTCTGTTCAAGCCTAAGTTAATAGTATCTAGTTTGCATATTAATTCAAATTCAGCAGTTTCTTATTGGAGTCTGGTTTTGAAGCTTTTCTGTTGCAAAACTGGCACCTTTAAGTCTGCTACTGAGTGACCAGAGAGGTTGTTCTTTTTGCGGATACAGACTAACACAGCTGCTACTCTGTAATCTACCTAAGGTGTTTTGATTGTTTCTTAACTGCTGTCGTCACACTGTATTGTTGGGAAAGTATATGCAAAGGAAATAACAATAGGCACTGATTTTTGTGGGACTGGAAACAGAAAGCATTATTATATTGCGGCTGCTTCTGACTCTGCGGCATCAGCGGATGCCTCCTCAAGCTGTGCTGATACAGAAACAAAGATCCTTTAACATGATAAGGTGCTATGTAGGTTAAAGTGAAACCCAAACAGCCATTTAATGCTCTTTGGATATGGGGAGAAAATAAATGCAATACCTGCCATATGCTGAAGGCCCAAGCCCTTCCCTTCTAGTGCAAATAGAGGGAGCAGAAACATTCTCCAGGATATCCTGTCGCTGCCAGAATGCTGCTGGCCAGGGCAGAATTCCACATAGCAGGCCTAGGACATCTCATAGTGGATGCACTTTGTTGCTCTTCTAAAAAAGAGCAGTATGTACCCCTGGCTGGTGCCAAGGTAACAGAATAATTGACACCTTCCAACAATTGGCACTCAGACAGATAAATAAATGCTGCTGGGATATGTCCCCTAGCTAGCATACCACATCCCCTTGTTCCTTTGCTTAGGGGCCTGCATGGCAGATATCCCCTTCCTGGCACTATATCTGAATGGTAGGTAGAGATTAGGGTGACGATATCCCAATTTTATAGGGACAGTCCCGATTTTCGGGTCTTTTTCTTATATAGGCTCCTATTACCCTCCACCCCCTGTCCCGATTTTTCACATCTGCTGTCTGGTCACCCTAGTAGAGATCCTGCCCTGCCGCCTACATGTGTGTGAGCAAGGATGGAGGCTGTGGAAGCTGTCTAGGCCAGCTTTCTTTTCTAGCATGAAATGCCAGGATCTAGCACAGAATTGGTAAAAAAGACACATATTGTCCGGCTTATTGCAAACAACATTGAGTATAAACATTATAGCTATAGAAGAAATGGTATCTCTAGTCAACATTCTTAATCAGGGGCAACTTTCTAATAGGGTTACCATATGTCCGGATTTTCCCGGACATGTCCGGCTTTTTGGGCTTCAAATCTCCGTCCGGGGGGGAAATCCCAAAAAGCCAGACATGTCCGGGAAAATCAGGACATGCGGGGCCAGCAGTGCTGAGCCAGGGGCCGGTGCCGGGCCGGCGGTGCTGCGCCAGGGGCCAGGGCCGGGCCGGCGGTGCTGGGCCGGGGGCCGGGGCCGGGCCGGCGGTGCGGGGTCGGGCCGGCGGGGCCGAGCCGGGGCTCGGGGCGGGGCCAGGGCCCTGTGGAGTGTCCTCTTTTTGGACACTCAAAATATGGTAACCCTACTTTCTAACCCCCAGGACTCCACTATGAGCTTCATTTTTCAGTGAAGTTCTCTGGCCTGTGTTATACAAGGATGTCAGATGTCAGACAAGATCATCACAATGGTCCCTTCTGGCCTTGGAATCTGTGAATGAATGCTGGAGAACAGGGAAATGGTGCAAAGGGTAAAAAATGGCCTCTGTTGTGTGCTTAAGCTCATAGTTAACACATGCAAGCAATAAAGCTTTTTCCAGAATCAGTGGGTATGTCTACACTACGGGATTAATCCGAATTTAGATAATTCGGATTTGAGAAACAGGTTGTATAAAGTCGAAATGAGTGCGGCCACACTAGCACAGTAATTCGGTGGTGTGCGTCCAAGTACCGGGGCTAGCGTCGATTTCTGCACCGTTGCACTGTGGGTAGCAAATCCATAGCTATCCCATAGTTCCCGCAGTCTCCCGCGCCCATTGGGATTGTGGGTTAAGATCCCAGTGCCTGATGGGACAAAAAACATCGTCGCAGGTGGTTCTGGGTACAGTCTCACTTCCTCCCTCCCTCCCTCCCTGCATGAAAGCAACGGACGGCAGACAACCATTTTCGCGCCTTTTTTCCTGGGTGGGTGAACACTGCAGACTCCATACCACGGCAAGCATGGAGCCCGCTGAGGTCAAGACAGCACTCATGAATATTGCAAACACCTCGCGCGTTCTCGTGGAGTTTATGCTCAGCCAGGACCAGAAAAACGAGGAGAGGAGGCAGCGGCGGCGGCAGCATGATGAGGACATGGACACAGACACGGATACAGAATTCAGTGAAACCACAGGCCCCGGTGCTTTGGAGATCATGTTGTTAATGGGGCAGATTCTATCCATGGAACGCCGATTCTGGGCCCGGGAGACAAGCACAGACTGGTGGGACCGCATAGTGTTGCAGGTCTGGGACGATTCCCAGTGGCTGCGGAACTTTCGCATGCGTAAGGGCACTTTCATGGAACTTTGTGACTTGCTGTCCCCTGCCCTGAAACGCCAGAATACCAAGATGAGAGCAGCCCTCACAGTTGAGAAGTGCGTGGCGATAGCCCTGTGGAAGCTTGCAACGCCAGACAGCTACCGGTCAGTCGGGAATCAATTTGGAGTGGGCAAATCTACTGTGGGGGCTGCTGTGATGCAAGTAGCCAAAGCAATCACTCAGGTGCTGCTACGAAAGTTAGTGACTCTGGGAAATGTGCAGGCTATAGTGGATGGTTTTGCTGCAATGGGATTCCCTAACTGTGGTGGGGCAATAGACGGAACCCATATCCCTATCTTGGCACCGGAGCACCAAGCCACCGAGTACATAAACCGCAAGGGGTACTTTTCAATGGTGCTGCAAGCACTTGTGGATCACAAGGGACGTTTCACCAACATCAACGCGGGCTGGGCGGGAAGGGTTCATGACGCTCGCGTCTTCAGGAACACTACTCTGTTTAAAGGGCTGCAGCAAGGGACTTACTTTCCGGACCAGAAAATAACCGTTGGGGATGTTGAAATGCCCATAGTTATTCTTGGGGACCCAGCCTACCCCTTAATGCCATGGCTTATGAAGCCATACACAGGCAGCCTGGACAGGAGTCAGGAGCTGTTTAACTACAGGCTAAGCAAGTGCAGAATGGTGGTAGAATGTGCATTTGGCCGTTTAAAAGGCCGCTGGCGTTCATTATTGACTCGCTCTGACCTCAGCCAAAGAAATCTCCCCATTGTTATTTCTGCTTGCTGTGTGCTCCACAATCTCTGTGAAAGTAAGGGGGAGACCTTTATGGCGGGGTGGGAGGCTGAGGCAAATCGCCTGGCTGCTGATTACGCGCAGCCAGACACCAGGGCGATTAGAAGATCACACCATGAAGCGCTGTGCATCAGAGAAGCTTTGAAAACCAGTTTCATGGCTGGCCAGGCTACCGTGTGAAATATCTGTTTGTTTCTCCTTCATGAATACCCTCCCCCTTTACTGACTGATTTTCTGTAAGGAACCCACCCTGCCCCTTCCCCCAGCTTTCTTTCAAACCAAATAAAGTCACTATCATTTAAAAATCATTTATTCTTTATTAATAGATTAGAAAAAGAGGGAGGGAACCCGGGTGGTATTTGGGAGGAGGATTGCTGGGAAGGAAAAAGCCACAAAGAAAAGGTTAAAAAAATGACAGCCTTTTGCTTGGGCTGTCTACTGGGGTGGAATGGGAAGGTGTACGGAGCCTCCCCCCCGCGTTCTTACACGTCTGGGTGAGGAGGATACGGAACATGGGGAGGGGGGAGGGTGGAACAGGGGCTGAAGCGGCAGTCTGTTTTCCAGCAGCCGTTCCTGAACCTCCACCAGACGCCGGAGCAGCCCCAGCGTTGCATCCTTCATCCTCTGGTCTTCCTGCCGCCATCTCTCATCTCGATCGTCTCTCCTCTCCTCACGTTGGTCCCTCCTCTCCTCACGTTGGTCCCTCCTGTCCTCACGTTCACTGACTTCTTTCCTATACTTTGAAACTGTTTCCTTCCACTCATTCAGATGAGCTCTGTCACTCCTGCTGGATTGCATAATTTCAGAAAACATGTCCTCCCGCGTCTTCTTCTTACGACGCCTTATCTGTGATAACCTTCGGGATGGAGGAGGGAGGCTTGAGGAATTTGCAGCTGCTGTAGGGAGGGGAAAAAAGAGAGAATTGTTTTAAAAGCTACATTTTGCAGAACAATGCTTATACTCTTTCACGGTGACCAACACTGTTCACATTACATAGCACATGTGATTTCTGTGCAAGGTCGCATTTTGCCTCTTAATGCTGAGTGCCTGTGACTTTGCTGCTAGAGATCAATCACAGGTCTGGGCAACAGAGGTTCACGTTCCAGCAACAGAATTCGGCTTGCATGCGGCCATGGTAAGCTTCAGCGCCGTCCGTGCTTTCCAACATACCAAGCATAGCTTGTAGAGTGCTGCAGAAGCCTGGCCAATCTCAGCCAGTTGGGGGGGGGGGC
>NC_048298.1:79910120-79983313 GCF_013100865.1 Trachemys scripta elegans
CCCCCCCCCCCCCTCCATGAATTCTCTGGGATGATCACGGTACCCTCCCCCCACCGCGTGGCTGGTAACAGGGAAGATCCCTGCTAGCCAAACGCGAAAAACTCAGGGCCAATTTCCCATCTGCGCTTGGCTAACTGCAGGGAAGGATTTATTTTCCGCCACAGGCAAACAGCCCAGTAGGAACGGCCACCTCTGTCCCCTTAATTAAGTTCCCGTATTTCAACCAGGTTACCAGGAGTGATATCACTCTCCTGAGGATTACACAACAAGATAAAGAACGGATGTTGCTTGAATGCCAGCAAACACCGGGACCATACGCTGCCAGGCTTTGTCAGGCAATGATACCAGATTACTTGCTGCAAGCATGGCGTGGTCAAGTGTCCTACCATGGAGGAGGGAATAAAGATGCACTGCCCAGAAACCTTCTGGCAAGGCTTTCGGAGTACCTCCAGGAGAGCTTCATTGAGATGTCCCTGGAGGATTTCCGCTCCATCCCCATACACGTTAACAGACTTTTCCAGTAGCTACAGACTTTTCCAGTAGCTGAACTGACCGCGAATGCAAAGTCAGGCAAAGTAATCATTAAAAACCGTTTGCTTTTAAAACAAGTTTTATATTTTAAAAGGTAAACTCACCTGAGGTCCCTTCCATGGGGTCAGAGTCTTGGGTACTGGCTTGGGAGGCTTGGGAGGGTACTTCAGTCGGGGTGATAAAAAGATCCTGGCTGTTGGGGAGAAGGGAGTGCTGTGTGCTCTCTGCAAGCTCATCCTCCTCCTCCTCCTCCTCCTCTACCCCATCGGCAGAATCCTCAGGCGTCGAGACTATCCCCGACCCAGAATCCACGAACACAGGTGGGGTAGTGGTGGCAGCCCCCCCTAGAATTGCATGCAGCTCGGCGTAGTAGCGGCATGTCCGCGGCTCTGACCCGGAGCGACCGTTTGCCTCCTTTGTTTTTTGATAGGCTTGTCTGAGCTCCTTGACCTTCACGCGGCACTGCTCAGAGTCCCTATTGTGGCCTCTCTCCATCATGCCCTTGGAAATTTTTTCAAAAGTTTTTGCATTTCGTCTTTTAGAACGAAGTTCTGTAAGCACTGAATCCTCTCCCCATACAGCGATCAGATCCAGTACCTCCCTCACGGTCCATGCTGGTGCTCTTTTTCGATTATCAGCCTGCATGGTTACCTGTGCTGATGAGGTATCTGTGGTCACCTGTGCTCTCCACGCTGGGCAAACAGGAAATGAAGTTCAAATGTTCGCGGGGCTTTTCCTGTCTACCTGGCCAGTGCATCCGAGTTCGGATTGCTGTCCAGAGCGGTCACAATGATGCACTGTGGGATAGCTCCCGGAGGCCAATACCATCGAATTGCGGCCACACTAACCCTAATTCGAATTGCTAAAATCGATTTTGGCGCTACTCCGCTCGTTGGGGTGGAGTACAGAAATCGATTTAAAGGGCCCTTTACATCGAATTAAATGGCGTCGTTGTGTGGACGGTTACAGGGTTAATTCGAATTAAAGCTGATAAATCCGAATTAAAGTCATAGTGTAGACCAGGCCAGTGTCTCAGAATTCCCCATTGTGTTTTAGTGGGATTTCCACTACACCAGTGTGAGCAAATAGGTGGTGCTGTAATTTATAGTCTTAGGCTGTCTGTCTCCATTTAGCAGCAAGCACCCTGGCAACAGCAGAACTGTTGTGGCTGTGCTGCCAGAAAGGAAATGAGACTCGAAGAATGCTTAATCAGGCCAATTTACTGTAGATAGTGTTTTGTATAAGGTTGCTGCACCTGGGGAACGAGCCATGATAAGAATAGTGAGTGGTGTGTGGAGCTAAGAAAAAAGTCTGTTTAGTTCCATCAGTCAGCACTCCCTTCCAGAAGATGACCTATTGAACATTTCCAGGAATCGCTGTGCCAAGCCTGTCAACTGCTTTCTTGGAAATACACTCAAGAAAAATGGCTTCCTTCCAGTAGGGATCTGCAGAAAGCCTGGACTGGATCACGGGCTATATTTAGATGCTGAGATAGCATCAACAGCTCAGTCCCTGTTTCAGGGCTTCCATAACTCAGGCCATGAGTGTTGTAGAAGGGGTGAGTATTTTTGTTATTGACTCTCTTACATAAGGTTCTTAAGCACTAAATATAAACAGTAGAAAGGGAAAGGAATAATTTCTTGCTGCTTGCTTCCACTCACTGTTACTCATTTCCTGGCTGTTTAATCTTTAAATTGTAAGTGAGTGAGTCTAGTGTGTTGCCAATAAATGCGACTACAGCCTGGCATACTGCTATCCCTGGGATGTTCTTTAGCCTGTCATTAGCATCCACTTCCAAGTACAATGCAGGCCCAAATGGCAGTAACCTATTTCTGGCTAGCTGTTTGCCTCTGTGATCATTTTCTTATTGGAATTTAATCAATAACATGAAGTCATTTTCTTGTGTGCTGGGTTTCACTCAGTGCAACAGTGACTGCTGCATAGTTAGAACATACATTGTTGCACTGGAAGTGGCATTCAAGTGTTTGCTAGCAGTCACATTCTAGTTAAGCCAGATCAGACAGCACTTTCCTAGCTACAAAATCTGACAGGTTTTGGTTGGTTGTAGGACAGCAACTATGAGTAAGATGTGACAGTGGGTACATGTCAGGAGACGTTACTATTAGCCATGGTGCTGAGTGTTCATTCGGACTTCAGAACATGGCAGACATGTCTGGCTTTCAGAAGAGAGACATCCACGTCTGCCTAAGGGCAGGGCTATAATAGAGAATGTAAAGCGGCACAGCTGCACCGATGCAGTTGTGCCGCTGTAAATTCTTTAATGTAGCTCCTCTCAGCCGACGGGAGAGAGCTCCCCCCTCGGCTTAACTACTCCAGCCACCGCGAGCAGGGGTAGCTTTGTTGGCGGGAGATGCTCTCCTCCCAACATAGCGCTGGCCACATCGGCACTTAGGTTGGTGTAATTTATGTCACTCGGGGGCGGGGGGAGGGTTATTTTCCCTCAGTTACACCTGATCTTATAAGAACATAAGAACAGCCATACTGGGTCAGACCAAAGGTCCATCTAGCCCAGTATCCTGTCTTCTGACAGTGGCCAATGCCAGGTGCCCCACAGGGAATCAACAGAATAGGTAATCATCAAGTGATCCATTCCTTGATCCCCAGTCCAAGCTTCTGGCAAACAGAGGCTAGGGACACCATCCCTGCCCATCCTGGCTAATAGCCATTGATAGATCTATCCTCCATGAAAGTATCTAGTTCTTTTTTGAACCCTGTTATAGTCTTGGCCTTTACACCATCCTCTGGCAAAGAGTTCCACATGTTGACTGTGCACTGTGTGAAAAATATTTCCTTTTGTTTGTTTTAAACCTGCTGCCTATTAATTTCATTTGGAGAGCCCTAGTTCTTGTGTTATGAGAAGAAGTAAATAACACTTCCTTATTTACTTTCTCCACACCGGTCATGAATTTATAGATCTCTATCATATCCCCCCATAGTCGTCTCTTTTCCAAGCTGAAAAGTCCCAGTCTTATTAATCTCTCCTCATACAGAAGCTGTTCGATACCCCTAATCATTTTTGTTGCCCTTTTCTGAACCTTTTCCAATTTCAATTCCAGTACTGAAGTCAGGCTTACTGGCTTATAATTGCCAGGATCACCTCTGGAGCCGTTTTTAAAAATCAGCATCACATTAGCTATCCTTCAGTCATTTGGTACAGAAGCTGATTTAAATGGTTACAGACTACAGTTAGTAGTTCTGCAATTTCACATTTGAGTTCCTTCAGAACTCTTGGGTAAATCCCATCTGGTCCTGGTGATTTATTACTGTTTAGTTTATCACTTTGTTCCAAAACCTCCTCTAATGACACCTCAATATGGGACAGTTTCTCAGATTTGTCACCTAAAAAAAATGGCTCAGGTGTGGGAATCTCCCTCACATTCTCAGCCATGAAGACCGATGCAAAGAATTCATTTAGTTTCTCCACAATGGCCTTATCATCCTTGAGTGCTCCTTTAGCATCTCAATCGTCCAGTGGCCCCACTGTTTGTTTAGCAGGCTCCCTGCTTCTGATGCCTTTTAAAGAATGCCTCTCCTATTTTGTGCCTATGTTGCAAAAATCCTTAGGAAGAAACCCTGCCCCATCTGTGACCTGACAAGCCCAGTGGACCAGATTCTGCTGTCAGCTACATTGGTGTAAATCCAGAGTGACTGGAGTGATTTCAGTGGAGATACTCTGGATTTACACCAACATAACTGGGAGCAGGATTTGCCCTTTGTGACAGGTTACCACTAAACCAAAATCAAAGGCGCATAAACTCTGGCAAGTTTATGGTAGAGTAGCAATAAGATATCAGGTCCTTCACTTCTGGCTCACTAATTCAACCCAGCCAAGGTCAGTAGCGGCCAAATTTTGTTGCCATCTGATAGCTGTTTGGTTGCCTGTGAACTGGGTTAGGTAGTGTTAGGAATCAGGGCCTAAGGCAGAGCCAGTCTCTGGGCCACCTAACGAGCACAGCTGGCCTGTAGTAGGCTGACTAGGTGACTATACAACCTGACTGGTGAGAAGAGTCAGCAGACTGGGTCTTAAGTGCAGCAGCTGTGCAGTGGCTGTGTTAGGGTTGCCAATCCTCCAGGCTTGTCCTGGAGTCTCCAAGAATTAAAGATTATGTCATGTGATGAAACCTCCTGGAATTCGTCCAACCATAACTGGCAACCATAGGCTGTGCAAAGCATTTGCCCACAGCTGCAATAGCTCCTGTGCCTGCTTGTTCCCAGCCCAGCTCCTGTTCCAGACTGGGCCCTGCCCCCAGGGCCGGCTTTAGGCCGATTCAGCCGATTCGGCTGAATTGGGCCCCGCGCTAAGAGGGCCCCGCGCCACAGCTCTCCAACCCGCCCCCAGCTCACTTCCCCCTCCTCTCCTCCCCTGCATGCTCCGCCCCCTGCTTCCAGTGAATCAGAGGTTCGCGGGAAGTCTGAAAAGAAGCAGGGGCGGGCAGGCAGCACCAGGTAAGCTGAGTCAGGGGTGTGGGAGGGGGACATGAGAAGCGCTCCGGGGAGGCGCGGCGCCACCCAGTCCGGCCCCGGCCAAGCACCTCCGGCCCCAGCAGCTCCGGTCCCGGGGCACCGGCCCCGGTTCTGGCCGAGCGCGCCGGCCTGGCCCGCTTGGCTCGGCTCCATCCTGGCCCCCGCGGCTCGGCTCGGGTCCGGCCCAGGCCCCGCAGCTCGGCTCGGCTCCGGCCCGGCTCCCTTGGCTCGGGCCGGGCCCGGCCCCCGCAACTCAGCTTGGGCCCGGCCTGGCCCGTCCCGCCCCCGCGGCTGAGCTCGGGCCCGGCCCCCGCGGCTTGGCTCAGCTCGGGCCCGGGCCCAGCCCGGCCTGGCCCCCCGGCTCGGCCCCCCGGCCTGGCTCGGGTCCAGCCCGTGTCCGGCCCCCTGGCTCGGCTCGGGTCCGGCCCATGTCCGGGTTCGGCTCGGGCCCGCCCCCCGGCTCAGCTCCAGCCCGGTCCCGGCTGAGTGGCTCCGGGCCAGACCCAAGTCCCACGACCCCGGCTGGAGCTCCAGCCGGAGCGCAGCCCGATTCCGGGGGGCGGGGCTTGTGGCAAGCCACGCCCCCAGGAATCGGGCCCCACTCTTGCTAAAGCCGGCCCTGCCTGCCCCACCCCGGCCTTGCCCCACTCCAGGTAACCTGGCTCTGACTCTCGGCTCCAATTCCTGATTTCCGTCTCCTACTCTGCTCCAACTCCTGCTCCAGCCACTAGGCCTGACACCTGCTCCAACTACTGGGCGTGACCGCTCACATCCCCACTCTGAGAGATCATCTCAGTCCCCCCAGACCTCAGCAGACAAATGTCCACATCTCAAAACTGCCCTCACATCTGCCATTAATCAGCGTACTTGTTGGCAGGCTCAGCAAAGAAGCCAAGCACTGAATGCGCACAGAGACCGAACTACTTTCTCATTCTCTGAAGATGGGCCCTCTTTGGAAGAGCTGAGGTAATGTGGCAGGACATTGGGAGGCAGCTTGCATTGTCTCTATGTGTGCTGTAACTCTTCTGTGGATAAATGGAGGATTTAAGACTCCAGGGCTATCTATTCAGCACTTTTTCAAGCACCAAAGGTGAAATTCACCCATGTGCAGGAAGCCCCTGGGAAGCCTACACAGCACTTAAACCCTAAGAGTGGGACGGGAGTGGGCATATAGGTCCTCGTGTGGCATCTTCGCACAGAACTTCATTCTGAAGTCACACATGCATTCCAGCGAGTGCACACCCACCCAGTAACTCACATACTGGCTGAGGTTTTCAAAAATTAAAAGCCCTTTAAATGATTTAGGCTTTGTGAGGAAGAAGAGGCTATATTGCTTTTTTCTCTTTCTCTGTAAAGTCCAGTTAGCTGTCAGGCATTTTGTTTCAAAGTACTAACTAAAATAGCCTTTTTTTCAGAGATTCCTGGGTGTGGTGAGATTTTCTGGCAGTGGTTCTATGAGCTAAATTGTGCATCTGACTAATGCAGCAAACAGGCCAGCACACCAGGCCTTTTGCAAGGATTATTCATTTCATACCATCAGATCCCATCGTTCACGATTTGCCACGCTAAGTTCACATTAAATGTATACACTGTTTTCTTGTTTGGGGGTAAAATTCTGTTAAACGAACACTCTACAATGAATGACAAATAGCTTTTCTGCTTGGCTGTCAGAGCTCAATAAAGAAATCTATTTGTAACAGCACCTTTGCACTACTGGATTGTCTGCTATAGGGTCACTTGACACACTTGACAGAAGCTTTACTTCTTTAGATCATAAATCACCAAGAAAGCGGTCAATGCATCCCATGTAGGACACTGAATAGCCCTTTACTACTGTCCTTTCATCTGTTCCCCCATCTCCCCTTTTCTCCCTTGCAGGTTACACTATGTTGCAGGCTGTCCACTACAGGTTGGAATCTGGCCCCTTGGAATTAGCTTTAAGGCAGGTAAACAAAAATTAAATAGTTGAAATGGAATTGAGACCCCAATTTGAGCACAAGGGGATTTGAAGTCTCCTGCCCCATGAGGTTTTCCGGCCATGCATCTCCATGCTCTGTGTGCTAATGGTGGTGTTGGTGAAACTGACTAGCATCTCCATCTTTGAAGTAGCCTTTGATCTGGTAGTGGGGCTAGGCCAAGATTATTGTCCATTTTTCTTGGAAAGTAAATTTTTTTGTGTGCTTATGAAAGTCTGGATGGAGATTAACAGACCTAGGAAAAGTCTATTACTTATGCACAGAACAGGGACAGCACAGACAGCCTTCCTGATACTGCATCACTCATGTACCTCAAGCCTTTTCTGGAGGGGCCACTTTCAAGGAGTAAGAGGGAAATTGAGTTTCCAGACCTATTCAGGTTTCAACCTAGCTTCCACTAAAGTCAATGACAAAGCCATCATTGATTTTAAATGGAAGCAGGCTCAATCCTTGGTCTCACTTCTGAGGTTGCTGCCATCAATGCCAATTTTGCCAGTTTTGTGATGTGATCACTTGTCCACTAAAACTATGTTGAGACACCAACTCACTTCACACGGGGCATGGAATGGCCATTCAGTGATAAGGACTTTTGGTCACTACCAACCAGGGTCAGATTTCACTACTGACCAGTAGCCATGCCAGTTCTCATAGGGTATGTGGAATCATTCTAGGGCAGTATTTGGTGTTGTATGGAGGTCACCTACCCAAATATTGCAGGAAGTGTGTAGTGGAAGGAGCTCTTGCATCTAAACTAGTTGAAGTTTGTACTCTGCTTTGAAAAAACATGTAAAGTTAAATTCAAACTATGTAAATCCTAGTTATTATTATTACTGAATTATTACTATGTTGTCTTTGAATTAGGGGATGCAGGGCTGTTAAGGATGCCATCTTTTGGATGAAATGTACAACTGAGGTCCTGATCATTTCTTTTAATTCAAAGATTCCATGGTACTTTGCCCCGATGTCCTGACCAAATTCCAGTTCAGGAAAGATGTAAACAGTAGTCACTTCCTGTCAACTATTGTGCATATTGCTCTGCACTGTTAAACAGCTGCTGTGTTCCTCTCCAGAGGTGATTGCATTTCTGTGGGGGATGAAGTGATTCTTATCGCTCATTACCTCCTAAACATGATTGTTGCAAGGTTCAATCAATTAATCCTTTAGAGCAGGGGTGGGCAAACTACGGCCTGCGGGCCGGAGCCGTTTTAAGCCAGCCTGCGAACTCCCACTGGGGAGTGGGGTCTGGGGCTTGCCCTGCTCCGGTGCTCCAGCTGGGGCGCAGGGTCCGGGGCCGCACCACATGGCTCCCTGCTCCGGCTCCTACGCGCTCCAATGGCCCCCTTCAGCACTCCAATGGGAGCTGCAGGGACGGTGCCTGCGGATGGAGCAGCGTGCAGAGCCGCCTGGCCACACCTCTGTGTAGGAGCCAGAGAAGGGACATGCTGCTGCTTCCGGGAGCCACTTGAGGTAAGTGCCACTCAGAGCCTGCACCGCTGAGCCTCTCCCCATGCCCCAACCCCTGTTTCAGCCCTGATCCCCCTCCTACCCTCCAAACCCCTCGATCCCAGCCCAGAGCACCTTCTTGCACCCCAAACCTCTCATCCCCAGCCCCATCACAGAGCCTGCACACCCAACTGGATCCTGCACCCCTTCCCGCACCCCAACCCCCTACCCCAGCCCTGATCCCCCTCCTGCCATCTGAACCCCTTGGTCCCAGCCCAGAGCACCCTCTTACACCCCAAATTCCTCATTCCCACCTCCACCCCAGAGCCCACACCCCCCAGCTGGAGCCCACCTTGCACCCCACTCCCCCACCCCTGCCCAGAGCCCCCCACGCACCCTAAAGTCCTCATTTCTGTCCCCACCTCGGAGTTCGCACCCCCAACCAGAGCTCTCTCACCCTCCCCCCCCCCCAACCCCATACTCAATTTGTGAGCAGTCATGGCCCCCCATACAATTTCTATTCCCAGATGGGGCACTCGGGCCAAAAAGTTTGCCCACCCCTGCTTTAGAGCATTTTGAGGTCCTTGGATGAAGGATGCTACAGAAGTGCCATGTGTCATCATTATAAGCAGTGGCCTAGAGGTGAAGTGTTCCTTGTTAGCAGTCTGCTGAGCCATCCAGTTCAACATTTTCCCGTTGCTTAAAGGAGCAAGCTAATTCTTTTATTCTAGTTACACCCCGGATTGGAATTCTAATCTTCATTATAATCTTCCCCACAGAAAAGCACAATTGCCAGATTGCAAATTCTGAAAATGAAATGAAACCTAGCATATTATTTTCTTCAGTCTAGCAGCCTACCCCCTTCATGCTGATCCTACCACTCCACACATCCAGCCAGCATCTGCTTACAACCTTTCTTGGCTGATTCAGATGGCTGCTTTTTTGCTTTTGTGTAGCACAGGTTTTGACATTCTCCAGGCTTCTGTGCCTAGCTGCTGCTGACAGTGAGCCATCTGATATTTCCATACTAAGTGGAGCCAAGTTGTTATTCTCTCCCTGCATGCAGACAAGTCATTGTTCCTCTCCTAAGGAAGTACTTCAGAAAATTACATTATTTATAATACCATAGATTAGTGAGGGTTTCTTTCTTTTTTTTTTGTAACAGCCTCTAATTTTCAAGCTTCTTTGTCTTACTTGATCATAACATGAGTCACCACATGAAAAGCTTAAATTGTAGAACTAATGGTAGTCTCCTTGCAGTTTACTTACTCATTATTCATTTTGCCCTGCTGATTGATTGATTTTTTTGTGTGAGTTTTTATGAGAGTTTAAAAATGACACTGCCATCCACTCCAATGTTATAAGTGTGTTTTGTTTCAAATAGCCAAGGAAACTGTGTGGATTCAGACTTGCAGTAAAACAAAGGTGTCTTAAAAGCCATATATGAAATCAAAAGACAGCAGTAGAAATGCTCTCAGTGAGAAAATCACTTGAGACTTGGATACATCTTGTGTGTTTTTGCTTATAACGTTTTGTGGCTAAAAAAGCTTAAACTCAGAGTGAAAATATAGTATCATAAACTACCCTGTAAACACCCCCAGGCCTGATTTGCCTTTCTGTTACCCCAGTTGTACGTCAGTGTAACTCCACTGATCTCCATGGAGTTACATTGGTATACAACTAGAGTAATGGAGCTCTTCAGCTTGTGTAAGTTGTTATAGCTCCATAGACAATTTACAGCTGAGGATCTGTGCACTCCCCTCCCTGAAACAGTCTTGTTGGGGAGCACAAGCACTGTTCCCTTCTGTCACTCACATTCACTGATATGGGCTATCCAAATGGCAATGACCCCGCCCCATCTCTGCATGCTGGCCAATGGGGCTCACTTGGTCAATGGGCAACACCTTGCAAATGCAGCAGTGCAGCAGGACCCCTTTTCAACACAGAAAAGTTCTTGCACTGAGATCAGAAAGATTGCAAAGTGTATGGTAACTCTCAGTTCTTCTGCAAATGTTGCCAAGGGCTTTCACATTTTGGAGGAATATCTTAAGCAACAGAATGATTTACTCTGTAACATTATATTGTTAACAGTGTTGGGCATATGTTTGCCTTGTACCGCATATGTATGTATATAGCGTCATAGAAGCCTAATGTGCAGAACAGACGTCTGTTTTGTTGGGTCTCCATCTCAGGAGATTTTCACATTTTGCGTGCCAATGAGAGAGTGGCAACCAAAACGTCCAATTCCCACTCTCTCAGGGTATGTCTACACTGCAAGTAAAAACCAGGGCTGACCCTTGCCGGCTGACTCAGGCTCGCAGGGCTGGGTACAGAAGCTGATTTAAAGGACAGGTTACAAACCATAGCTAATAGTTCCGCAAATTCACATTTGAGTTCTTTCAGAACTCTTGCTTGAATGCCATCTGGTCCTGGTGACTTGTTACTGTTAAGTTTATCAATTAATTCCAAAACCTCCTCTAATGACACTTGAATCTGTGACAATTCCTCAGATTTGTCACCTACAAAGGACAGCTCAAGTTTGGGAATCTCCCTAACATCCTCAGCCGTGAAGACTGAAGTAAAGAATCCATTTAGTTTCTCCACAATGATTTTATCATCTTTAAGTGCTCCTTTTTTATCTCAATCGTCCAAGGGCCCCACTGGTTGTTTAGCAGGCTTCCGGCTTCTGATGTACTTAAAAAACATTTTGTTATTACCTTTTGAGTTTTTGGCGAGCTGTTCTTCAAACTCCTTTTTGGCTTTTCTTATTACATTTTTACACTTAATTTGGCAGTGTTTATGCTCCTTTCTATTTACCTCACTAGGATTTGACTTCCACTTTTTAAAAGATGCCTTTTTATCTCTCACTGCTTCTTTTACATGATTGTTAAGCCACGGTGACTCTTTTTTAGTTCTTCTTCTCCTTCCCTGAGCCTTTCATCCTCCTTAACAGCGCAGGGGCTGTCTGACCAGAGGTGGGACAAACCTACAGTGTCCCGGAAAGCCTCATCAACATACCTCTCTGCCTCCCTTAGCGCCTCCAGTTCCGCCACCCTGGCCTCCAAAGCCCGTATGCGATCTTTGAGGGCCAGGAGCTCCTTGCACCGAATGCACACATATGCCACCCGCTCACAGGGCAGGTAATCATACATGCTACACTGAGCGCAATAAACAGGATAGCCCCCACTCTGCTGCTGGGCTTCTGCCTGCATTCTCTCCTACAGCTACCTAGGTTAATTATAGGCTTTTTGTTTAAATCAAGAAGTTTTGATTATAGTTTAGTTTAAAGGTTTTAAAGAATGGCAAATGTACCTCACCCCCTTCCCACTTCCCTTCCAAATTCCCTCTCGAAACTGCCTGTTAGCAGCTCCTGGTTGCTGACTCACTGCTTTATAAAGCCCTGGCCTTCCTGATTGCCCTGCCCCCTGACTAAGGCTCAGCCAATGAACAGAGGCTTCTAGATTTCAAACCTTGTTGAGAATCTCACAGCTTCCAACTGCCGGCCACAGCACACAGTCCTTCAAACAAACAAACAAACAAGACAAACACAAGCTCAGGACACAGCAAGTAACCCCCAAACACAAACACACACTACAGACAGCCACTTACCTCAAGGGTCCCATATTTGCTCCTCCTTCACTCCCTCTCAAAACTCCTTGTTAGCGGCCTCTGTTTGCGAAGGGGGAAAAGGAAAGGGTTAATTTTACTCTCAGTCCTGTAGAGGATATTTACTTATCCTGTTCTTAACAAACAGACAGACCCAAGGTGGAGGAGAGACAGGATAGAAAAGATGGATGACATATGGCTTTGGTTGATGTTTTTGGAATGCTGGACTGCTGGTTAGTTATGAATGGATGCTTTTAGCTGGCAGGTCAACCACACTACCTACTACTTGGATCCTGGTTTACAATCTGGTCGGGGACATCATCAGATTGCCTCTTTTCTTCTTAGACAAGGCAGGGTTGGATGACAGCAGCATAGTTGACGTCTGCATTTGATGAAAAGCCAAGAGATAGAAGGAAAGAAAGGGGTACAGGGTGCCGGCAATTAGATATCCCCAGTGATGGGCTGAGGATTTGATGTCCTGATAATGTGATGATTTTCAGCACTCACAGGTGAAAACAATATTCCTTGAACAAGATTAAGGCCAGCCAGCCTTCCTCTCAGAAAGAAACTCCTATAGATGAGTCAAGATGAATCAGAATAAGTTGGAATGCTGGCAGTGCTGGGATGAGCTGGACTGCAAAGTGAGCAGGAAGACAGGAGGGAGAACTGAACTGAACTGATCATGTCATTTTTCAAAGTTTCTTTTTAAGGGACTCAACAAGGGAAAAAGTGAGCATCATAGTTCATCTCCCTCATTGTAACAATTTGAGCCACCAATTAGGCCTAATACCTGTCCCACCAATTTGGGTCTAGTAACATCCAGTTCCACATCTTCTGTTTTTACCAAAGCATAATTTCAACAGTCCTTGGATTATGTCAACGTGGCCTTTTTTGGTTTTGACTAACCCAGCTTCCTTTGTTTGGTTTGACTAACCCAGCTTCCTTTGTTTGGTTGTTTTGCACTTATTACAACACTCAACAGCATAAACAACTTGACCCATTTCTCATGATTATTGTAACATCTTATGAACTTTTACATACCTTTTACATTTGAGCTCACAATAGGAGTACACCTTTTAGGCCCAATAGTTACAACACTGCCCCACCATAGAGGAAAACAGTAGTTCTGATATTCTCTCCCATGCTGATAATTTGCTTGTCGATAACGAAACAGGGACAGAAACAAACTTGAAAAAACAAGTGAGCTTAAGAAAACAAACTGACTGCACCTGGGAATTTCTTGTGTAGGAATCCTATCAATATCAATTGGAATTCTGCACTAGACCATGGATAGACTCCAGCTCCAAGAAAACAGGAAATCATAGAAAGTTGGAGCTCACTTGAAAGAGCTCAGCTTGTGACCTGCCCTTGTACAGAAACACTGTCCAACAAACATTTGGCCTTCACTTCCTTTGCTAGTGATGGGATTGCTTTTTAGTCCATTTCTGCAGTTACTTTCATCCTCACTTGTTGACCCCCTTTTGAACTAAGCCGAATGGTTAGAAAAATGGTCATGGTTATGTGTGGAGCCCTTCTTGCTATCCATTCATGGGTGGAGTTGGGCTAAAGTGATAGTTCATTCCATTTCCTCAAGGGGAAACAAACAAAAACCATGTGTGATCCATTGCAGAGTGAAAAGAGCTGAGTTTTGCAACACAGCAAAAAGATCTCCCCAGAGGAAACAGAAGTCAGCTCTATCCCCAGCTTTATCCACAAAACAGGCACTGTATATTCTAAAGAATACCAGTGCATGCATCTCAACAGGCCCATCAATATCCCTCAAACCTGACTTGAGAGGGACCACTAGGGGCAGCCTTCAAGACTAGGCAGTCTCCATGACTGCTCAGTCTGCTACCTTTTTGCTGAGACTGCAAGTATGGCAGATCTCAGTTAGCATGATGAGTGTAATTATAGTCTGGGGAGATTGCTTTGCTGGGTTAAAGATAATTAATTAATTTCAAATAGACACAGAAGTCATCAGATGTGATTTTCCCCCAGTGCATGTATAGAGAACAACCATGAGGGAGGGAGAAGAGCTATTGAAGCTAAAGGACAACGTTGGCACAAGAACAAATGGGTATAAGTTAGCCAGGAACAAATTCAAGCTGAAAAATTAGAAGAAGGTTTCTAATTGGAACAGCCTCCTAATAGGAGTTGTGGGGGCAAACAACTTAATTAGTTTTACGGGAGAGCTGGACTAATTTATGAGTATAATTGAATTATGGGATTGTTTGTGGTGGTAGCAGGCAGGGCTCAACAGCCTTGGGGCTTATGTCTGATTTATGACTTATGTTCCCAAAAGCTCATACTTCAGGGTACTGGCCCACTCTGTCCAGTGTCCCATCAGGTTCAGATGGCCACCTGCAGAGGTCAGGAAGGGATCCCACCAATGTATTCAGGGATGCGGTGGGTTGGGGGGAGTTAGTCTCCTTCCTCTGAAGCATCATTGATGGATACAACTGGAGATGGGACACTGGACAGAGTGGGCCAGTACTCTGAGGTGGCTCTGAGAATTCTCTTTCTCAGGTGCTCGGCTGGCTGGTTCTTGCTCACATGCTCAGGGTCTAACTGATCTCCATATGTGGGGTTGGAAGAGAATTTTCCTCTCAGTCAGATTGGCAGTGACCGTGGAGGGGTGAGGGGTTCGCCTTCCTCTGCAGTGTATGGGTACAGGATTATTTGGGTATATCAGTTCCCTGTCATTATGGGGGGCCTGGGGTATTGATGTACTTCGGTCCCTCCTATTTTCTCCTTGTGGCACTTAATAGTGTAGTTGCCTGTGGGCTGTAATACTTTGGTATAATTTCAGTTGTTGGGTTTAGTGTGTTGAGTGGTCATGGTGGCCTGTGTTATACAGGAGGTCAGACTAGATGATATGGTGGTCTCTTCTGGCCTTAAACTTTGTGACTATAAGAGATTTTGACATAGGGCTGGGCAACAGCAGCTAAGTCAGCACTCTGGTCACTGCCATCTAATTAATTACACCAGAGCAGAGGCAGGAGCGAGTTGGCCCTGCCATGCATGGGACTTGTCCAGGATCTTAGCCAGTGCAAGGATCCGGCGACCTGGACGATGGAGGAGTCCCTGCAATGGCTGGTAAAACAGCAAGAAGAAATGCAGAAGACCCTTCAAAGTTTCCAACAATCCCCTACTCTGCTTGCGCTACATTGATGACATCTTCATCATCTGGACCCATGGAAAAGAAGCCCTTGAGGAATTCCACCATGATTTCAATAATTTCCATCCCACTATCAACCTTAACCTAGATCAATCCACACAAAGGTTGTTTCCTGGACACTACTGTGCTAATAAGCGATGGTCACATAAATACCACCCTATACCAGAAACCTACTGACCGCTACACTTACCTACATGCCTCCAGCTTCCATCCAGGACACACCACACAATCCATTGTCTACAGCCAAGCTCTAAGATACAACCACATTTGCTCCAATCCCTCAGACAGAGACAAGCACCTACAAGATCTCTATCAAGCATTCTTAAAACTACAGTACCCACCTGCTGAAGTGAAAAAACAGATTGACAGAGTCAGACGAGTACCCAGAAGTCACCTCTTACAAGACAGGCCCAACAAAGAAAATAACAGAACACCACTATCTGTCACCTTCAGCCCCCAATTAAAACCTCTCCAGCGCATCATCAAAGATCTACAACTTATCCTGAAAGATGATCCCTCATTCTCACAGATCTAGGGAGACAGACCTGTCCTTGCTTATAGACAACCCCCCAACCTGAAGCAAATACTCACCAGCAACCACACATCACTGAACAAAAACACTGACCCAGGATCCTATCTTTGCAACAAAGCCCGATGCCAACTCTGTCCACATATCTATTCAAGTGACATCATCATAGGATCTAATCACATCAGCCATGCCATCAGGGGCTCGTTCACCTGCACATCTACCAATGTGCTATATGCCATCATGTGCCAGCAATGCCCCTGCCATGTACATTGGCCAGACCAGACAGTCTCTATGCAAAAGAATTAATGGACACAAATCTGACATCAGGAATCATAAGATTCAAAAACCAGTAGGAGAACACTTTAACCTGTCTGGTCATTCTATGACAGACCTCTGGGTGGCAATTTTGCAACAGAAAAGCTTCAAAAACGAACTCCAACGAGAAACTGCTGAGTTGGAATTGATATGCAAACTAGGTACAATCAATTTAGGCTTAAATAGGGACTGGGAATGGCTGAGCCATTACAAACATTGAATCTATCTCCCCATGTAAGTATTCTCACACTTGCTTCTTATCAAACTGTCTGTACTGGGCTATTTTGATTATCACTTCAAAAGTTTTTTTTCCTCTTACTTAATTGGCCTCTCAGAGTTGGTAAGACAGCTTCCACCTGTCTCTGTATGTGTATATATATCTCCTGAATATTATGTTCCATTCTATGCATCTGAAGAAGTGAGCTGTAGCCCACGAAAGCTTATGCTCAAATAAATTTGTTAGTCTCTAAGGTGCCACAAGTACTCCTGTTCTTTTTGCAGATACAGACTAACATGGCTGCTACTCTGAAACCTGTCACATGGAGAGGCGGACTTTGTGTACCTGGCAGGCAGAGCAGCAGAAAAGCCTATGGGATTTCATAAGGGAACAAGCCAACATGCAGCAGCAGCTCCTACAGAAGGTAGTGGGTCCCGTGGTGGGGGATGGCAACCGGACACAGGGCCTGGTACTGTGTAAGATGGGCCCTGCAGATGACACTGGTGCAATTCCAGGGAATTTTTGAAAGGGTAGCTATGGGTGCAGGTTGGGATAGGACAACCTGGGCCCTGCGGCTGGCTCCCTATCTGTTGGGGAAAGCCCAAGTGACCTATATGGCACTCAGTGCGGAGCAGGCCAGGAATTAGGAGGTGGTGAAGGCAGCTATCCTGACTTGGTGGGTCTGTCCACTGAGAAGTATCAGCAAACGTTCCGATCCAGGGTTTACTGCCCTGGGCATTCAATCAAAGGTTGATGGACTGGGCTGCCCACTGGCTGTGACTGGATACACAAACAGTGGGGGAAATAATGGATGCTCTGGTGCTAGAACGGTTCCTTCATGGTCTCCCTGAGAACATACCAGTGTGTGTCAGGCGGCATCAACCAGGCAGACTTTCCCAAGAAAGAGGGACAACTGTAGAGGTGTCTAGAATTTGGAAGGAAGACTGGAGAACCCACAGCAGTAAAAGGCAGGGCCGGCTTTAGGCCGATTCCCCGGAATTGGGCCTCGCGGGTAAGAGGGCCCCGCACCTTAGGCTCAGCTGGCAGCGGTCCGCTCCAGCGGCATTTCGGTTGTGGGGGGGTCCACGCCGGGGTCTTCAGTGGCATTTCAGCGGTGGGGGGTCCTTCAGTGCCACGGAAGACGCAGAGTGGACCCCCCCCACCCCCAAAGTGTTGCCGCCAGGTATTCGAATTGGGCCCCGCAGGTCCTAAAGCTGGCCCTGGGAAGAGGCATAGAGAGGAAGAAGGAAGAACCCCAAGGAACTGTGATTGGGGTTTGACTCATTACATTCTATCGACGTGGGCCACAGGGACACACAAAAAGGGATTGCCTGTACATGGACTGTGGTTTTGCTGAGTTTTGCAGCTGGACCAGGACTAGAGGGAAAAAACAGGGACAAAAACTGTTCACTATTTCAGTGATGGGAGGGAGGAAACTCCGGAGGGGCCTTGTGGGTATGTCTGGTCTGGAAAGAAAGAGCTGGTGAAGCCTCACTGGATGATTCCAGGAGCATCTATGGACATAGAATGTGTCCATGGGGATAAAAGATGCTGCCCTATGGCCCAGGTGTCCCTAGAGGCCTGGGGAGGTTTTGTTGGAAACAGACTGGGGTAGTGAAGGGGCTGCCCTATCGTGTTGTATTGGGCACTGATTGGAATCCCTTCCCATGATGGAAACAAGGTGGTGTAAGGAATCCCAGCTTGGGGGAAAGAAAACCACAGAGGAGAGAAAAGATTAAGCCCACAGGAGACACCCCAGACAACAAAACCCAAGTCAGGAGGAAAGGAAGGAAAGGAGACATGAGGGGATAGAAATTAAGGAAAGAGATAAGGGGAAAGGGCATGAACTTCTTAGTAGAGGATGAGGGACCTATGGAGTCCCCAGCAACACAACTCCAACGAGAAGAAACCCCGGGTAAGTCTACACAGCAAAGAAAAACCTGCGGCTCCAGGACACTGCAGGATGGGCGCATCCCAGAGCGAGGGCTCCAGCCCAGGCCCAGAAGTCTACAGAGCAATGAAACAGCACCACAGCCATAGCCCCGTGAACCTGAGTTGGCTGGGATGGGCCAGCTGTGGGTTTTTCCTTGCTGTGTAGACATACCCCCCCAAGCATGGTTGGGAGAATCCGAGGCCCCGAGTGATCGGGGGATAAAGGGAGTAACCTCAATCCACTGTTAGATACAAAGAGAGAGAATAGGGGGAGCAATTCCCCAGGCTGCCCATGATGTGGGACTTGTGGGCTGAGACGGAGCTGTGGGGACATCCTCCCCTCACAGAGTGTGATTTCTGTGGGCAGACCCCACAAGGGCAACCCAGATGATCACCCTAGGGACAGAGAGAGCCTCCCCCAGGGTGGCACCTCCAGTAAGGGGGAGAGGTGTGTGGAAAAATTGGGTCAGATTTGCAGGGGAGGGGGCGGACGGGTCAGTTCAGGATCTGGCCTATGGATTTCAGACCTAGTTTTTAGTGATTACATTCTAGAATAAATTCTAATCTGAGTTTCCTTGATAGTAAATTTGGAACCTAGTTATTCTGGATTTGCAGTAGTGTAACTGAAAACGTACCTTGGAATAGCTTCAATATTGTATGTGAAAACTTTAAAACATACCTTCCCCCTTCAATTTCAAAACTTAGCACGCACAAATAGCAGTACATAATATTTTTTTCAAAATCACCTTTAATGCCAAATGTATTAATTTTGTCACTGTTCTGTGTATTTCTGCTCTTCAGGCTCCTATAGTAATTTATAGAAATAGTTTGTAAAAGCTTCAGACAGGTGCAAATTAAACTATTTAATGTAAAGAAAATAGATTCTACAAATACTCTTCTAGATTTCTTCATGTGTGCATGTATATAAGGGTGGGGGGAGAGAGAGAGATCAAGCATGCCACCTACTCATAATTACATTTCAGTTATATTTATTTGGAGAAGATGTATTACAAATGCTTGTAAATGACACAAACCTTGTTAAATAACAGCTGCAGATGAATGTTGTTTCTGGAAAAAGATGGAGAAAATTACCAGGCTTTTCAAGATATACAGTAATAAGGTTTTAATTTCTTTTTCATCTCTGATAGGAAGGTCCAAAATATTCAGCTGTGTGTATCTGTAGTGCTTGCAAAGAAAATAAAATTAACTGTGTTTTGCATTAACTTGAAAGTCAATTTAGAAAAGTAAAATAAGTTGATACTTAGGGTGGCAAGATGGGATCTGAGACAAACAGGTGTGAGTTTGCTGTAAAAGAGATGTGTATGTCTACTGCCTGCTACAGGAAGCCTGGTGGGATTATTAATTTTAAAATTGCTAAAGTAAAGCAAGAGCAAATTCTGTTGATAATTGTGGAAAGTTTCTTTCTCTGGAATGCTGGTGGGGGGGGGGGGGAGCCTCTAGCACATTCAGCCCAAGGTCAGGCTGATGGGACAAACAAATCCTTGATGGAGAGTACCTATGTACCTTTGTGGTGATGGGGCTGGATAAGGCCCATTCTCATCACTGGGATTCTATGAAGAAGGGTCCTGTCACACAATACTGATGTCACAGGGATTGAATAATTAGTTTTTGTGATGGGGACGAGTTGGTACTTTTACATTTTTGGTGGGGGAGGGCAAGGCAAGATATTTTAAGTGGTATACATTTGTAAAGGGGGTTGTGCCAAAGGCTTTTGATTTTTCCCATTCCATAGGTCTGGATGGTGGTGCTGGGTGGAAAATTTCAATGCAGTATTAGTGCAGACATAGTTAAATGACACTGGTAAGAAAAAATTATACATGGGCATGTTATGTGCACTGTTACATCAAATACTCCACTTTCTGTATTTCCCCTCCTGTGTCCATGCTGCTGCTGGGGAATTCAGAGAAATACCCCTTGTAGCTTTTCAAAGCACTTTTTGAGAAGCAATACAGATGGACTGAGTGTCAGGGAGAAAGGCTGATATTAAATCAGCCATGTCTCCTTTAAGAAAGATGCTAGATTTGCAGGCATGGCATTTTTCCAGTGAAGCAAGAGGGGAGTTTCCTAGGCACTGAAGAAACCACATGAGAGATTATTTCAGAAGACAGGTTTACTTTCTAATCCTTGGGAATGAACAAGAATAGTTTCTCTTTGATAGTGACACCACTTCCAAGGATTTAATTGAAATACCCTCAACTTAAATTAATAAGCCACTTTAGTGTCTATTACAAACCCCACCCATTCTGTTACATACCTGATACAATTCAAACATACAAAGCTGTAAAGGCACTGAGTATGATCAATCCCCAGAATACTGCTTCTGGTTTAACTTGGTTGCAGAGAAGAATGGTCTTGGGGGTCAAGCCTCTGGCCTGACAATTGAGATCTGGGTTCCATACCCATCTCTGCCACAGCCCTCCTGTGTGATCCTCTGTCATCACAACAGCATCCCAGGGCAAGAGACTCAATGATATCTGGTAGTGAGTTTCAGCCGACCTGACGAGATCAGTGTGTCCCAATTCATTAATGTTATAAACTGTATCTAATGTGGGGCCTGTAAGGTATCATTGGAAAACAAATAACACACTGTTCATTAATATTTTTGTGAGGTGCATGTATGGTAAATGCCCAAGGGACCATACAAACATGGAGGAAATGCGGAACAGAAATGAGTTTACCAGACGAGTCTGAGAAGTGGGTAAACAGGTTTCTCTCAGACAAGTCAGCCAAATGTCATCAGAATTGATTGACAATCACATGGCAAGTGCCCATTCATTTGCATTTGAGGGAGCAGGAACAGATTAATTTGCATTTTAGCAAACACCAGGGGGGAAGAAACCAGCAGAGAACTTCCTTCCCCAGAATTCATGTCTTCTTCCTCACAGCTTGAATGAACTTTCCTTTGGCGGATAACCTGCAGAAGACTCCACTTCAGAGATACATTGGACTATGAAAGAGAGGGGCAAAAATCACCAAGTTACCTTTCATCTAGGAAGATAGGGGAGCCAGCATCCTGTACTTCTGTGGAAGATCCTGACTGAGAGACATTCAGCCATGCTGGAGAAAGTGTGATCGGTGAGAGAAACCTTCGTAACAAAGCTTGTACCTTGCTAGATTATGTTCTAGATCAGAGGTGGGCAAATTATGGCCCAGGGGCCACATCTGGCACTCCAGACATTTTAATCCGGCCCTTGAGCTTCCACTGGGAAGTGGGGTCTAGGGCTTCCCCCGCTCCGGCACTCTAGCTGGGGAGTGGGGTCAGGGTCTTGCCCCACTCCATTCGGCTCCTGGAAGCAGCAGCACATCCCCCCTCCGGCTCCTATGTGTAGGGTCAGCCAGGGGACTCCGCACACTGTCCCGTCCCCCCAAGTGCCACCCCCGCAGCTCCCATTGGCCGTGAACCGCAGCCAATGGGAGCTGCAGGGACGGTGTCTCCGGACAGGGCAGCTCACAGAGCCTCTGACTGCACCTCTGTCTAGAAGGACATGCCACTGTTTCTGGGAGCTGCTTGAGATAAGCACTGCCCGGAGTCTTCTCCCTGACCCCCCTCCCATGCCCCTGCTCCAGCCCTGATCCCCCTCCCACTCTCCAAATCCCTTGGTCCCAGTCCAGAGCTCCCTCCTGCACCCCCAACCCCTCATCCCCAGCCCCACCCCAGAGCCTGCACCCCCAACCAGAACCCTCCCGCACCCCAACCCCCAATTTTGTGAACCCTTGGGCCAAAAATTTGCCCACCCCTGTTCTAGATGTTTGGATGCATGTTTTTCACTTTTATTTCCTTGTAACCATCTCTATCTTTATTTCTTTTACTTGGCATCACTTTACCTATGTCCTGTTGTTAATAAGTTTTTTTTTTACTTTAATCTAAACCAACCCAATGCCTTATTTGAATTGACGTGATTGTTAACTCCAGTAAACGTGGGAAGCTGCTGCATATTGACTTTTTATAGGAGCAAACAAAGCTTATTATTCCTCTGAATGGTACAGGAAAGGGATGGACGTTGCAGAGCACATGGCTTTGGGAAAATTCAGGACGGGGAGTGTGTTGGAGTCACTTGGCTGGTAGTAACCAAGGCTGGTGCATACCAGAGTGTGGCTGGGGTGTAACAAGGTGGCTGCTGGAATCAGAGTTACTGAACTAGAGCTGCTTAACACAGACACTCGGGGCAAGCAGTGACGCAACCTCTCACTGGTCTGGATTTCACCCCAGGATGTGACATCCTGAGCAGGTTACAAATAATCTCTTTGTCCCTCAGTTCCCTGTCTGTAAAATAAGGATGATCATACTTTCTTTCTTTCACCCTGTGTCTGTCTTGTCTGCTTAGATTGTAAGCTCTTTGGGGCAGGGGCTGTCTTTTAAACTATGTGTTTGTTCAGTGCCCAGCACAATGGGGCCCTGATCTTGGTTGAGGCCTTTTGGTGTTACTGTAATATAAATAATAATGGTTTGCTAAGAAACAATTACAGCTGGCAAATCTTCCTATGTCCTGTGTGACTAGTGCCCTCGTACTCCTCAAAACTCATTACTTTTGTTTACTTTCAACCATTGATTTCATTACTGGTATTCTTGGTTGACACTCCTCTGCCTGACCATGACTGCACAAACAAAAGTTGTAGACAGAATCTACCGATACTCTCCAAAGCGCATTTCCCCTTCTCCTTGTTGCCCCACTTGTCTTGTCACCCTACTATTCTCTGTCCTGGTTTGATGCCTTTAGTCATTGGGTTATTTGTTTATACCAGACTTGTAAGCACATCATAAGAAGACATGGTCCCTGCTCTGAGATCTGTAAAGTGCCCACTTCTGGCACTGTATAATTATTAACAATAGCAAATACAATGGGTGAATTTAAAGTTCCTCTGGTTTGAGAGATTCTACTAATTCTAGTGGAATTCCCCATTTCACAGACAGAAGTTCTCTCTAGACCTGGTGGAAAGTTTCTAATCTGTGAAGCTTTTTAAGGGCACTAATGATAATTGAATTACTGCTGTTATTTATGCTTCTAGGAATGCTTCTAGGCATTTTCCATTACTGGCATTGAAAATGAATCTTAGTATTTAAGATAAGCTCTCTGAAGCGATTTCTTTCTACGATTTATTTTTGTTCCTGAATTTTAAAAGAATTCTTTCCATTATGTTTTTTCCAATTTTCTCACCTTTTATGCAATGAATGTTACATAGCTTGTATACAAAGGCCCATTGATTTCCACGGAGTTTGCATTTGAAGAGTGTTCTCACTTTAGGATATGATCTAAGGAGAATTTGATGTTGAGCCAGGCTCTGACAAGCTCTTCCTTTCACAGTCGTGTTATGAGCCAATTTCTGCTATCATTTATATCATATAAACTGAGTTACTACGCTGACGTCTGTGGAATTACTCTGGATTTACACTGCTGCAGCTGATCAGAATCCAGCCCAATATTCTCTCAGATCCATTATAATGGCATAGGAAGAATCTTATAAAAGTTGGGTAACTTTTTGTAAAATAAATATATTTGCAGGTTCACTTGATACTATTAAAATGCTTATTGTGGTAGATGCATTTAATTTCTCTGTGCTCATCAACATTTTACTAGCTGTCACATAACATACATTTGCTTGTTACTGCAACTATCCTGAATTACTTCAACAGTACAATAGTCAGCACCTGATTTTCCCTTCATGACATTTTAATCCAATGTAACTCCCCTGCCCTCCACTTACAGTGTCACACACTGTAAATTTAGAATGTTATATAAAGCATTAATAATGCCTGAATCTGCAAGGCTGAGGAGGAGAGGAGGAATGTAGGGAGGTGAAATATAATTATCGACATTGAAATTTAAACAGGACAGCAATATTAACATCCTACCTCTTGTGAAAAACGCCATGGGATCTTTAAAGACCACAAGAGAGTGGAACTGAGGCTACGTCTTCACTACCCGCCTGAATCGGCAGGTAGAAATTGATCTCTCGTGGATCAAATTATCGCGTCTCGTCGGGACGCGACAATCGATCCCCGAATCGATGCTTGTACTCCACCAGCACAGGTAGGAGTAAGCGCTGTCGACGGGGGTAAGTCGGCTCAGATACGTTGAATTCCACTACGCTATTCGCGTAGCTGAATTTGCGTATCTTAAATCGACCCCCCCCCATAGTGAAGACGTAGCCTGAGATTTTAAGTCTCCTTTAGAAGAATAACATCTAAGCAGCCAAGCACCTCTTACTAACACCATTTTAAAAAGACACCAAAAAAAACGCTCTTGACAATTTTAACAACTGCTTAAAGTATAACCTGATACCATAAGGGTTTATGTGTCCATGCACACAGCACATCTTCCTGATCAGTCTCCAAAACTGAGCAATATGTTCTCGCCAGAGACGCATGGTAATGTGTCACTCATGATTCACAATATATAAATGGCCTTCTGTACATTCGGGTGACAGCTGAAAAGAAAGAAATGAGTGATCGTCTCTTTGTTATAAACTTCCTAACTGATGTGTGTAACCGACCAGGCCTCTGCGGATGCATTTAACAAGATAACTCACCAAATGAGACATTTTCTCTTCTTCAAAGGAAATTTGTAACTAGCTGCATTCCTGCATCAGTGAGGCATATCATCCATTGGATGATATAGTGCAGTAGCAATACATTAGCCCTGGTGGGCTTTGCCCCAGACAAAGCAATTAATTGTTTCTCCAAATAATTTTTTGTCGGCAAAGCCAAAAGTCCTGTGACAAGACTTCACGATTCTCCAGTTCTCCTGTCAAAGGCCCAAACTCTGCCACCTAAGATCTTACACCTAAGGCACCTACTATGCATGGATCTCCCTTTGCCTCTGCAAAATAGGCAAAGGTTTAAGCTGCTTCCACAACATTGTTTCTTTAGTTCTCCCTTATCCCCAGAGGTCCTTTGCAGGGTCCAGCATCAGTGCCTGAGGAAAGGGATGAGGAATTTGCAACATCCCCTGTGACGGGTTGGATCACAGAAACCCCCTTGGGAGCTGTCACCTGATGTGCAAAGACTACCTCTGCTCCTGTTTTCCCTGCCAGCTCAGGACTCCAGCACCCTGTCTTGCTGAGCCAGACACTCCCGTCTGCTCCAACACAGACCCAGGGTCTGAATCACTTGTCCCAAAGCTGCAAGTTTACCTGAAAACAGCTCACAGTAGCGTGCTTGTCTTTAGCACTCAGATGCCCAACTCCCAATGAGGTCTAAACCCAGATAAATCCGTTTTACCCTGCATAAAGCTTATGCAGGGCAAACTCATAAATTGTTCGCCCTCTATAACACTGATAGAGAGATATGCACAGTTGTTTGCTCCCCCAGGTATTAATACATACTCTGAGTAAATTACTAAATAAAAAGTGATTTTATTAAATACAGACAGTAGGATTTAAGTGGTTCCAAGTAGTAACAGACAGAACAAAGTAAGTCACCAAGCAAAATAAAATAAAATGTGCAAATCTATGTCTAATCAAACTGAATACAGATAATCTCACCCTCAGAGATGCTTCAGTAAGATTTTTCTCAGACTGGACACCTTCCAGGCCTGGGCACAATTCTTTCCCCTGGTACAGCTCTTGTTGCAGCTCAGGTGATAGCTAAGGGATTCTTCATGATGGCTTCTCTCCCCCTTTGTTCTCTTCCACCCCTTTATATATCTTTTGCATGAGGCGGGAACCCTTTGTCCCTCTGGGTTTCCACCCCGCTTCACTAGAAAAGCACCAAGTTAAAGATGGATTCCAGTTCAGGTGACATGATCACATGTCACTGCAAGACTTCATTGCCCACTTGCCAGCACACACATATACAGGAAGACTAACAGGTAAACATAGTCATCTGCAGACAATGGTCCTTGTTAATGGGAGTCATCAAGATTCCAAACCATCATTAATGGCCCACACTTTACATAATTACAATAGGCCCTCAGAGTTATATTTTATATTTCTAGTTTTAGATACGAGAGTGGTACATTTCTACAAATAGGATGATCATACTCAGTAGATTAAAAGCTTTGTAATGATACCTTACAAGAGACCTTTTGCATGAAGCATATCCCAGTTGCATTATATTCACTTAATATCATGTTTTTATAAAGCCATATAGACTACACAACGTCACATCCCCAACCAATCCTGTGGAGAACATACTGAAAAGTTATTGTAGCACCTCTGCACTGAAGAACCCCTTTTTTAGGAAGGTGCATGCATAGGCAAAGGGGTCCCTAAGAGCTGCCAAGGAGCTGGAAGATGGGATAGAGGACTCCAGAGCTCATATAGATACAACTATCCCAGAGATTCCAGCAGGTCCCAGAAACTCCATGGGTCCCTGCTTCTTCCCTGAGTAAGCAAACACCCCTCTTCCCTACTGGAATGATCTGGGGAAATCTTCATGAGGGTGAAGTATGGAGTTTTTCTCTCCTCACCTCCAAACTCCCTGCCTGGCTTTGTGCAGGGGAAAGGGGTGAATTAGTCCAATTCCATTTGACTGTGAAATTAGCAAACTGGGTGTTGATGCCATAGATATGACTGAGTAAACATTCCCAATAAAGTCCTAACCTGAACAAAGACTAACCAGAAAGTGTCATGTATAAAATCCTGACAGGGAAAAGAAAAAGTTATACTGTAATCATGAATGCAAATAAAGGTGACAGTCAACTCATTATGGTGTGATAATGGGCTGTTGGCAGAATACTGGCTATGCTACCAGCCTCCAGACCCAGGAGAAGAAATTAAGTGCACAATGTTGGGAGAAACCAAAGAGGTAGCAAAATTGAACAAAATCATAGTAATGGGGGACTTCAATTATCCCCACGTACAAACTTGTCAAATGGCACAATGGGAGAACAGTTAGAGAAACAATTTCTCAATGCTTTCAGAGATTGCTTCTTGGAACAGCTAGTTCTAGAGTACACAAGAGGAGAGCTACTCTTCATTTGGCTTAAGTAACACACAGAAACTAATTCAAGAAGGGACCGTTGCTCTGTATGTATCTGTATCTGTATCTGTCCCTCTGGAATTCTGTTTACCTCTGGCATGGGCGCTCCCAATCTCTCTAGGCCCATCACTGTTTGTTATATTTGACATCACATTATTGCTGGAGATGGGCCAAAGACAAAAAGCTCGTATCTGAAGTTTGCCTAATTTCAGTGGGTGAAATTCTGTCCCCTCTAAAGTCATTGGAAAACTCCCACTGACTTCACTTGTGGCCAGGATTTCAACTGGAATGGTCATATCCAGAGGTCTGGTTTGGGCTCACGTCTCTATATTATAGTTGCAAGTGTTCAAATACATTGTGGCTGTGAGGTGACTCAGATCTTTTTGTTTTAAAACATATAACACTAACAATAATGTCATTGTTTTCCATGGAGTTTGCTCTGAGAATTACGTATGTACAACTAGAACTCCATTCTTGTGCTGCTTTCCCTACGCCACTACGACTGTGAGCCCGAGCAGCATGTGCTATGAAATTTGTAAATATGAACTCTATACATTCACATTGAATTATTTTATTTTATTTTATTTAATCTAGAGGGAAAGCTCATTTTATAAGCCAAATGTTATCCTTATTTGGAAAAATCCAGTAAACCTGAGTTCTGAAGGCACTTACTCGACAGATTAAGTTAATTTTTTGAAAACATCCTTTCTGAGTATTGGAATAATTCTGTCATGGCAAAAATTCAGGGTTTTTTTCTAGTTAACGTGGCTGTAATTCTGGGATGGTGGAGGTGTGTGTGTATGGGGGTAAGAATGAAAATCTTGGGGTTAATTTGAATCAGACCCTCCTCTTTTTGTATTGAAGCCAATAAACATCTTACACATGTGACTATGCATTTTGTCACAGCAATGAATACTATAATAATGTATGGTCCAAATAAAATGCCTACCTCATGGGGACTCTACCCACTAGTCTCTTGGCAAGGGCCACCATTTTCTGGGGAACAGATCTCAGGCTTTGAGTATCAGACACAGTTCCATCGGATCCCTTGATGGTTCAGCTAAGGAAGCTAAATACAGTACCAGAGCTAAGAATGCATGGTCTCCCAACCTGGGGAAACAGTTTCCAGATCACTTTACAGAAACATCCACTTATGCTAATAGTGGCAATGCTCATGTTCTAAGAAGCCAATAAAACACCTATAAATGGGCAGTAAAAACAGAAGGAGGGCAGACCGCCCAGCATAGCTTTAACCTAATAAGAGGTTAAAAACTGAAAACGGAAAGCTGTAGATTAAAAAATATCTGGTTAAACAACTCTATTGTACATAGACTAATGAGACAAAGGTGGGATTTTCAAAGGGGCCAAAGGTAGTTGGATACCTGGGTGCCTAACTCCCTTTGGTCACTTAGAAGATACCAGCCTTACCCCCCACAACCCAACCACCTCTTCCTGTGGTAACCTGGCTAGGCTAGGCTATGAGAGGAGAGGCAGAGACAAACCAAGACAAAAGGGAAAAATTTACATTTTTAGAAATTTATAAGGGAAAACCCCCAAATTGTACCAGGAGCATAAATAATATAGCACATTCCCAAAGACTTACTATTTATAATAATAAACGATAGACTACCAACTCATTAACCTTTGTGTGTATATGCTGTGCGGTTAGTACCAAATGCATTGCTATTAACAAGACCAAAAGAGATTACTTAGCAATATACTGTCACTTCAGAGAATAACCAACTTTTCCTCTCAGTGGCTGTGAAGTCCAGCGCCACTTTTGCTGTTCAGTTCTTTGCTTCTCTTCGGCTTGAAGTGCTCCTTAGATTCGATGTTTCTGTGTCTGTCCCACTTTTCATTGAGGTTATCCACAAGCAGGGTTTCTTTACCTAGTGGGTCCTTACGTGTCCATTAGCCGCTTTTGAACTGTATTCTGTCAATAGATGTTCAAACAGTCATTCTTGCTGTTCAGACACTATAGGTCCTGTGTGAGGCCGTTTTCAGGATCTGTTTTCATCTAACACAGCTTTGTGATCAATTCCCTTTTCCATCAATTATATTTCCTTTCAGTTCCCTTCCCCCCCTTGATACTCTGTGTCAATACACCTGTAGATTTCATTCCTCTCTGCTTCCCTTCTCTAACAACGCCTGTTCACGTACGCAGATCTAGTTTTTTTTCTGCTTCTCCTGACCCGAACCTCTTCCTATTTTCCTTCTTTCCTCCTTCTCACTTCCCAGTCCCCTACTTTTATTCTCCTGTTGTTTTATTTTATCCCCTCCCCTCCAACCCAGGCTCTGGTTCATCGGTTAGCTCAGCATCTTGATTCTTCTTCTTCTATAACAACTTTTTCCGACTGTCCCTTCAGGCAGATTCAAAGCCTCATCCTCAGCTTGAGCTACCCTCTCATCGGCCATCTCTGTCCCCAGGACAGCATTCTGTGCTGCTGCATTGCAACTGCAGCAGGCGCTAGTTGCAGAGTGTGAGTTACTACACTCCCCCTCCCCCCCAAAAAACCCACCTCTAATGAAATGGATCCCCCCTTATGCAAAGACAAACTGCCAACACACATATTATGGGTTAGCGAAGGTTGCTCAGAAGTCAGTATTAAATGCACAAATGTTGGCTGACTTGTGATAGTGAAGCCCATTGCCATGGCAGGAGAGAAGTTGCACAAAGCAACGGAGGGATGATGTCACCGTGTGGCACTGAAGTTGTGTAACTTATTCTGAACCGTGTAGGGTCACCAGATAGGAAGTGTGAAAAATCAGGACAGGAGGTGGGGGTAATAGATGCCCTGTATAAGACACAGCCCCAAATATCAGGACTATCCCTGTAAAATTGGAACATCTGGTCACCCTAGAACAATGTGAGGAGGCTACTCAGATGTATTCATAGTTTCTGCTCTCCTGGCTGGAGGCAGGGACGTCTACGGAGGACAGCATCAGGCAATCCTGCATAAGGGTCTCTTGGTGGAGACATGCAAGAGGCTGAAGAGGAGGTTGCAATAGTCAATAAGGAATTGACCAGAGCACAGACTAACCTTCTGGCACCAGGGAAAAGGAGTAAGAGGCACATTTTGGAGATATCGCAGAGAAAGAAGGAGCTAGCTACAAATACCAATAATGCTTTGCTGGCACTGCTCTTGAGGATAAGTTTTTGTTCCAAGTTGGAAACACCTCTAATGACACTGAAGACCAATCTCCCAGAAAATGACTGGGAAATGTTAGAATAAGCCTGAGTCATTTCCAAAGATGATCCTACCCTTGTTTTGAAGTAAAACTACACTTGCCATAATTCCTTCTACTGATTTACATTTTTCTTTTTGGATGGAGGCTGGAAGGATTTCTAGCTCCAGAAAAGAGCTTCCTTCTTAGAGGAATTAAATCATTGCCATCACCTCAGTTTTTGTGTATACAAAGATTAACATCATATTGACCTCTAGGGTTGAATGAACCACAAAACATGTTTGGATATTCAGCTGAACACTGAACCCAATGGAAAAATTCCATTTTGGTCAGTTGGAAGTAGGCTCAGTCATCTTATGGGCGTGTAGGATGCTAAAATCTGGATCTTGAAAATGAAACACACTTTTTCCCCCAAAAAATGTCTTTCCTGGAGATCCACAAGTGCTTCTGGGATTTCATTTTATTTTTGTACACTACAGTGAGCCACTGACACTGATGCTCTAAGCAACCACACCTTAGAAGTGTTCATAGTTGGTCCCACCCCAGAATCTTAGTGGGGCCATGGTGTTTCCATCTTTGTTGCTTTTCACATGGACTGTGTTCAGAGTGGAACAGTGCTGGGATTGGGAACATGACAGGACATGGCTAATTACTCAACAACACCCCCATTTTTCCTTCCACTTCATCCACAGCCTCAAGAGCCCTGGGGAAACAGTGGATCAGAACAGGGATTAGCTAGATCAAACACACAACTAAATATAACAAAGGCCTGGCTCATGCTTCTTTATGTTTATAGTGATACTCTCAGATTATTTACTGCAATTAACAGCATTACATGTTCCTTTGAATATGGTTTCTGTGTGACACGGACTGTGTTGTATCGTCTGTCTTGTAATCATTTCATATTAATACTTGGAACATTTATACTACTTCTTAATTCCCCCTCTTCCCCATGCTCCCCTCTCTGCCATGCAATGGCAATGGAAGGACTCACTGGTTCATATCTTAACTAAAAAGGGTCTCCTCAGTGACCCCTTTCTCAATGTGTCTCATCTGCAGATGCAGTTAGGCTTGGCAGCTCCTTGAGGTCTTTGTGCTGAGCTCACTGATTGCTGCTTGGGTCCCTCTGCCAGATTTAGGAAACAGGTAGCTAACTACTGATCAGCATAGAGGGAAACAGACTTGCAGTGTGTGCTAATGCTCTGACCTTCCAAATGGTAAATCCTCACACCCTCGTATTCCATGTTCCCAACTCTGGGCCCACATCCAGGTGGCCAAGGATGCTGCTATATCTGCCCTGTTTCAGCTAGGGAAGTGGGGATGAGAATTAGCAAACAGCAGTTTTGGTTACCAAGATTTTATATTACTCTGAACTGCAGATGCCAGTGTGGTCTGATGGTTTTAAAGGAAGATCATGTGGCTAAAGGAGATTTGGGAATGAGTCTGAATCACTACTAATTTGGGTAATGGAAACTCCCAAAATAAGATCTTTAAACAGATGGAGCATTTTTTGTCATTTGACCCAACAATATTGACATCAACAGAGGAAACAGAATACAATACTCTATTAAGATCTTAAGAATCAGTCCCTGCTTAGCCAGAAACCAGATCTTTGAAGTGCATTAATAGATTATTATACATAATTAGACCCATAAGAAGGACTACAAAATGGGATATTCTTTTTTATTTTAAATGAGAGGGTGTGCCTCTCTCCCTAGTGATTTCTGGAAAACAGCCATCAAAGATTTTATCTGCTATATTTCCATCTGGGGGACATTCTTTTGACGTTCCCCTTCGCCTATTGGGCTAACAAACTCCAGGAGCCAAATTCAGCTGTCATTCAAGCAATTATTATTATGCTACACTAGGGCTAGATTTGGCCTCATGTGTCTACAGATGGCCGAGTGGACTTTGTTGCTCTTTTTCTTTATATTGTGGTCTTTGGTGTTTACACTGGATTTTTCAGAGTATTACTGGAGAGCTGAGGAGGACAGACAAATAGACTCAGTGGCACCAAAGGACTTCCAGTGAAGGGAGTTGCCTTTCCTCCTGGTTTAGTATTTTGAACTCTGCCAGGTGCTACTTCTTACATTTTAGATCCTGCTTTCTTGTATGTAATAATTTCCTTCTGTTGGGTCGGAAATAAGCCAGGGTTTCATTATAGCAAACCCTACTCATAGAACAAGAAAAAGAAGCTTCACCATCACATGCTCATTCTGGCTTCAACTGTCATTTCTCTCTTTTTCCAGTTCAAATGCTTTATAAATGATGCATATTGTACAGCAAATCCTTAATTTGTAAACTAGCACAAATCATTTCCTTCCATTTCCGAGAGACTTGCAAACTCTGAAAAGTGTGTATGTGGATACACACTCAGACTTTAATCTTATACCCCTTTTTAATGACCTTTCGTATTCCATTCTGTCTTTCTCTCTCGATTTCTCTCTCATACACGAGTGTAAATTATTGCAAACTCACAGTGGTGCAAGTGACACCACTTCCCCACATACACCCTCTCCAGTCCTGACCCACCTAACATGTAACTTACACCACCTTTTGGTTACCAAACAACTAAAAATCACCCCCTGGCCTCGAGCTGTGGAATATGTGTCCTACGTTTGCAGGTGGATGGACTAGATGATCTGATAGTTTGTTTCAGCTCTAATTTATGATTTATGATGACTAGCCAAGTTAACTGAAAGTCCAGCGTTTGTCTGTATCTTACTCAACGAACGCTCTCCCAAAGACACTAAGAAAACAGAAATTCTAGTTTAAATGCAAATTTTCTCATATACATCTGAGTCTGAAGTTCACTTTATGAACTTTCATACCATTTGGATGGCAAAACGAGCGGAGAACTTTAATTCATCTTGCACATATGTGCAGAAGCAGCTGCAAATAGAATGTTACTACGGCAGTGTCAATTATGGCTTTAAACCAATGACAGTTTAAGGAAGGTTGTGCACTAGGAACTCTGCCTGACTCAGAATCCCTCCGGGAGTATTGAAAGCACATTCTGGACCAGAAGCTCCACTCCACTTTCAAAGAGGGCTGCATATGCTTCTCACATTGGCTCAGCTCTGCTGACTGATGCCCAAAGTGTACCCCATTCCCTAGTTGAGGTAGTTAGCACCCCCAGCAGTTGTAACCAGGAGCAGTCCTTGTATTCAAGGTACCTGAAGATTGTGAGTGTAGCTAGCTTGTTCATGGAGCACAAGAGGGAGAGAATGAATCTTTTGTACTCTCTCCCAACTTTTCTCACATTGATTTGGTGAAAAAGTAGCCTTTAACTGCACTTGAAATATTTCGATTATAAGCAGTGGGTCACAGAATATCAATGACACCCAAAGTATATGTATAGATACCTTTGTTTATCAATCTAAACAAATGTAACTGATTTCTTCCATATTTAGGGCCTGATCTAACACTCACTGAGGTAAATATTCTCATTGTTTTCAATGGACATTAGATCAGGCCCTTCAATTGTCATACTTGTTGAAACGGGTGTAAATTGACTTCAGTGGAGTTACTTCTGTTTAACCAGTGTAAGTGAGGTTAGACTCGGACCCAAAAGTCTCTTATCTGAGGGAGGCCAATGCTTCCGTTTAGAGGGAATCCAATGTATTTCTTAATTTTCTAGGGTGTCAACAAATGACAGGCCAGCTCCAATCATTGCCACTTTAGAAATGTGTGAAATTATGCCTTCTGGAATAGCTTGTTTAGCTAAAGCTGTTTTGACGGTTAATAATGCCTTCTTCAGAAGGTATTCATTCACCTGTCAGATGTTCATGCTAATTGACACAGCTTTTGAATAATTATTTCCCAGCTTCTCACACTACTTTTGAAGTGTGATTTCCGGTCTCTTTGGCAACTGTTTTTCTTGGCCTTATTCCAGATTAAACTAATTTGACAAAATTACTTCAAACTCAGAATTTCTACTTAATTTTATGACTTTTGGCAGCCTGCCCAGAAAGATAGCTGAGCTCCAAACATTAAAGCAGTGGGTTGATTTGAAATTTAGCTCCAGGATCCTTTAAAAAAAAAAAAACCCAACCTCTATTTAGGCAGATTCTTAGGGAAAGATGATACAAAATACACTCACATTTTTTAACAAAGGAGACTCTGAGTGCAATAATAACACCCTTGCTTGATTTCTTTTTACAACATCTGTGGTACCATGATTAATTACTGTTATTTTTTTAAGCTCTTCAGTCAGCTGACCATCGAAAATGCCCCCTTTTAATCTTCCTTGAGAACATTCTTGTGAGCTACTGGCAGGCTATACAAGAGACAGATTGAGCAGATGTACGCTGATATGCCATACTAGCACTTCTGTGATGGTCCCATCAGTTTCTGCAAAATGTAAGCTTTCATTAAAAAAAACCCCACCTGCTTCTAGTCCTTATGGTTGCTAAGAAGCCAGAAAATGAACGGCTGCAGTGCTGCCTTCTTGAGTCTGCTGCCAGACAGACAGACAGACAGACAGACTAAAAAGTGGGCCTGATGCCTATTTCACTTATACATCAGTTTGACACTGGTGTGACTCATTGGAATTCACTGGAGTTATCCCTGTTTAACATTAGTGAAAGAGAAAGGAGAATCAGGTCCAGAAGTTCTTTGTTATCTATTTCACTGGAGATCTTATTAGCAGAAAAACACTGAGATTGGGGTGGCGCTTTAGGCAGTGGCCTTGACCCCTTTTTCTGATTTGGAGAGGCTAGAGCTCCGTGGTGCTGGAACAATTGGTATAGTCGGGGTACTGAGAGCCATTGAATCAAACCGTAAACCCTGGATATGATGGAAACCACTTCAAGACAGGGGGTGCTGCTGCTAGTTCCTACATCTATGCTAACGCCGCTTTTGTGTCCCATCTGTACAGACACACTTGCCCGGTGCTTGTGTTGGGGCTCCTTGCACCCTCACCTCAGTTAAATCTCAACACAAGGGCCAATGCAACCTGGCCTAAGCTTAAATCTGGTGGTCACTGCAATGCCATGGCTTTAATTTTAATTTAAGGCCCAAACAACTGTTAAATTTAAATGAGATAGTTAAAAACTGATTTAAATAGTGAGCTGGCAGCCACACCTTCCCCAGGAAGTAACAGGGTAATAGTAATCTAAAAATCTGCTGATGCAATAGGAAGAGGTTTTTGCTGGCAGGAAAAAGTGCAAGAATAAGTCATTGAGGTGTGTATCAAAGGAAGAAAAATAATGTATGGCTTTTTCACCCCCAAAAAAGGAACAGCTGTTCAGTCCTGGTTGATTTTTAACCTGACAGTATCGCTTTATAAATCATATAATCAGCAATGCCTGGCACAGTCTTAGTACAATATTGTACCATTGACTTCACTGAGTTCTCCATGAAAATCAATGGAATGATATGGTCCTAATTTACCTGAGGGGTAATAATCTTAGTGTGAAGGGGTTTGGTACCCCTTAAGGAACATGCTGGCCTTGCAGCTGGGACAGCCTGGGGTGTAATCAAGAAGGCCCTGCCCTGGCCTAGGCCTGGGCTATATGAACAGAAAGCTGAGGAGGAGAGAGGGCAGTAAAAGCCAGGCAGACTGTAGTGGGTGGTGGCGGCTTCCTCTCAGGCGCCAGGAGATGGGCCTAACTAGAGGCTTTGTTTGTAAAATTTAGGTGTGGGAGCTGAACCCAGGGCCCTGAGGTGAGCCCCTTATGAACTGTGTATTGTATTTGCTCCTGTTCTGAAACCTTATTTAAAGGGGACATGCCATCTGTGAGTGTGTGTTGGCTTCTGCTTGCCCCAGGCTGTTAAAAAGAACCTACTGCTGCCCCAGTGGGGAAGACATTAAGGCAGGGCTCACCCAGAGTGCTACACCAGACTATATCTATTAAGTTCTGGGGATGGGTGGGCTTTTACACACACCCACACCCCTACCTACCTACCTTTCTTCTGAAGATTTCAAAGATTAATAAATAATACCTGGCTCTTATATAGCACTTTTCATCAGGAGATCTCAAAGCACTTCCTATTAGCCTGCCATAGGGATGGTGAAACCAGAGCATGAGGAGGTTACCTAAGGTCACAAAGGGAGAATAGAATTCGTGTCCTGCCTCCCAGTCTAATGCCTTATTCTATCACCCATGCTGCCTCCCTCAGCACCAGCAGTGGCATACACAAATGCTATCCATTAGCCATGTTTTATTTTAGTTATTGTAAACATCAGATAGCTCTGGAGTTATCTTAGCAGAGACGGTGGACAAAGCTGAGTGTTTACAGAGGGAAAGAAAATAACAGGGGCACTCCATGCGGCTTCAAGAAATCACTTAATGACAGGATGTGGAGAAAGTGAGACAAAAATATCGGAAGGAATGAAAAGAATGATGCTGGGGAAAAGAGCAACTAAAACACAAGAAGCAAAATGAAGAGCTGTAGGGAAGTGTGGGGAAAGCTAATACAGAACCTAACAGAGCAGTGGTGGGTACTGTCAAGCAAAGCGATGAAATGACAACAGTGTAACCTTGACACTGGAAGACCAGCCAGACTGAGGACAGCAGGGAATAGAAATAAGGAATGAATAAAAAATATCTTGACTTGAAATCATCCAACTGTGCAAGTATCTGTGTTTCTAACACTTTACTCTCATCCAACCTCCTTCATTCTGTCTTGCAGTATCTTGTTTTAAATTATGCCTCAATCCTGCAATCTCTTTTTCAATGAGGTCAATAGGACTATTCATGTGTACATAGTTAAGCATGTGCATATGTATTTGCAGGATCAGAGACTTAGGCTGTAAGCTCTTCAGAGAATGGACAATCTCTTAGTAGGTGTTTGTACAGCATCTAGCACAATGGGTGCTGCACTGGAGCACCCCAGAGGCTGCTCTAACTTACAACATCTGGCTGCAGTCCTGGAGCTGTGCTTTGCCCCACCTTTTATATGCTCCGTCCTGCTCCTGAAGTATCCCCTCTGCCAGGGTGGAGGTGGGGTAGTTGGCATAGGAGCTGGCTCTCCCTGGTGGGGGAATTATCAGCTAGAGAGTTTCACTGTCACTGCCTGAGTGGCACACAGGATCAAATTGCATAAAAGAACCAGACCCTCTGTCATCGGCTTGTTGTCGGGTCAGGGAAGCACAGGAGTGTTAAATCACACTCACATTCTGTTGTAAACTTTCCAGATATACACACATACACCAAAAATTAGAAACCAAACATAAAGAACTCCATGTCATCTAATAGATTCTCTCTGTGTCATTTTAGGAGCCTCTTCTAGGGGATGGTCCCTATGAACTATAGTTAAGATTTTAAATACTTGAGTCCTGTCAAAATAAAAAGAATAAACAGAGTGGCTTAGTGAACTAGCCTTTAAAAGTCACCTGCACAGATTAAGTAAGGTTCTTGGACAGTGACTTTATTAATAAAGTTCTGAATGCCCCGAAAATGCGGGTTCAGGGAGGCATTCACCTCATTATCGCTTAAAAAGCAATATATTTGTTCCTCTCTGTAAGGTATTATGATATAAATTTCTGCCACAGCCAGTCAACCGGCTCTGACTTCCAGCGACATACCAGCTTGTACCATGCAGTGCTGTCACGGCTACTGTCTCACAGAAATCCTGGTAGAACATGACACCAGCCGCTCGGAGACACATAAATCCTGGATTGTTAGGTTGTCTTTTTCCCCGGTGTCCTTTTTATTAGTAGTACAACCCGAGGGGCAAAACAATAATAAACTTTATTTGAAACAAACTTGATCTGTTTATTGGAATTTTACCAACTGTCTCATCTGCTATTATGAATAAATAAACAAGAGATTGAAAGCAAAGCTGAGCCTTAATGTCCTGAATTAATTCTAATATAAATCCAAACATGATCCAAGTCATAAGCGGTAAATCAGAAGCCTTTAGAGCAGCAGGCTTAACAAAATGTAGCAGCTATAACCACTGCTCTGCGATCATTTTAAAGATTGAATTATAGCAGTACACATTTGTATCACATACTAAGGGATCAGTGGCACTATGAATTGGATTTTCATATGCAAATATCAATTCTGATTAACCGAGGGTACAGTGAGAGTCTCATTTACCAGAGCAAGCACGCTGTTGTTTAAAACCATTGCCCGGGAGACTGGCAGTTCATGTGGGGCAAGATGTCACCACTGTGGGAAAAGCCCATGGGAGGGGAATGTTTTGGCTGACAATCCTATCCAACAGACTATTTTCTGAATCCTCTGTTCAAAGGGGAAAGGTGTGGCAGGAGCACAGGCTGCAAGTGCTGCAGTTCCCAGGAGCTGCAAGGACAGCAGAGGGCAGTTGTGTGGATCTAGGACTCTCTATGCTAATTGCAGATGGCACCTGATGGAGCCATGTTGCAATAGGCTGTCCCCTTCATTCCTATCATATCCATTCCTCAGCAGGGACTGCATGGCATGGAGGCTATGATAATACTGCTGTCTAGAGTGGGCTGCTCCCCTTCTCCACCCCCTTTTGCTTCCATTTCCACTGCCTATTAATATGGTCATAGAGGGGTTGTCTCTGGTTCCTGGGGGAGAGGGCAGCATGCAGCAACATCCACAGAGAAAGCAGACAGTAACCCACATTGTATCTATTTTTGTTCCACTCTGCCAATAAACACTGTACCCAATGTTAAATCTCTCTGCCCAACTTTGTACTGTTAATATGCTATCCAGAGAAAGCAATACCAAACTTATATTCAGATTACGTCCTAGAGCAGGGGTCGGCAACCTTTCAGAAGTGGTGTGCCGAGTCTTCATTTATTCACTCTAATGTAAGGTTTCGCTTGCCGGTAATACATTTTAACATTTTTGGAAGGTCTCTTTCTATAAGGTTATAATATATAACTAAACTATTGTTGTATGTAAAGTAAATAGGATTTTTTAAATGTTTAAGAAGCTTCATTTAAAATTAAATTAAAATGCAGAGCCCCCCCCCCCCCCCAGATTGGTGTCCAGGACTCTGGCAGTGTGAGTGCCACTGAAAATCAACTCACATGCCGCTTTTGGCACATGTGCCATAGGTTGCCTACCCCTGTTCTAGAGCATCTACAACCTAGGGACCAACATTTTCAAACCTGTGAGACTTAAATTAGACTCTTAAATTCATATTTTGGCACCCAAGGATAGTCTGGAGAAAAACAACTTGGCCTTGTGTGACAGAGTGCTGGGACCCAACACCTGAGCCACTCGGATTCCTTAAACACCAAGTAATTTCCCTGGGGTGGACATGACTGTGCTTAATTAGCATATTTGAAGGGGCAGGAGGGGGACCAAAGAGCTAATTATCCCATAAACACAGGGGGTAGCAGAAGGCACAGGAGGGAAGTGCTGGGGATAAAGGCAGGTCAGTAGAGCCAGAACCAAGAAGGCTTGGGGGGAGCACGTGTGCTTCTCTCTTCATGATGGAGAGCTGAGGAGAAATTGAGACTGTAAGTAATATGGCAGAGGTCCCCAAACTGTGAGGTGTGCCCCCTAGGGGAATGCTGAGGAACATTTGGGGAGGGGCGGGTGGTGCCTTGGCCAGCCCCCACAGGGTGTGGGTTGGAAGCCAAGCCCTGCCTTGCACTGCTCCTGCCATGACCCCAGCCTCGCACCTGGCCCTGCCCTCAGCCTGGCTGTGGATCCACAACTGGCCCTGGTCCTGCCCCTGGCTGTGGCCCTGCTCCCGGTCTCAGCCCCATGCCCAGCTGCAACCCCAGCCTTGGCCCCCTTACCCCTGTCCATGTCTCTCCTCCCTCCCCGCCTCCCCTCGGGAGCTGTGACCCTGCTCCTGGCCCCAGCTCGGGGGGACCAGAGGTAAGGGATGTGTGACCCTCAAAAGTTTGGGGACCACTTAATACAGTGTATGGATCAGTAAGGTGGTGGGAAGAGCAAATCCCCCAATGCAGTATTTGCTTCTAACAATGGAAGGGCTCTGAGTCTGTGTAGACAGAGTGGGAGACAGGAGTGGGATTTTGCCATGTCATAACTTGGTGTGAGGTCCTTCAGAGAAGAATATTAGTGACCTGATTCCCCTCTCCATTACACCAGTTTTATGCTGGTGCAATGCTATTGATTTCAGTGGGATTATGCTATGAAAAAAGGGTTTAGCAGAATGGAGAATCAGGCTTTATAAAAGGCACAGTAGCATGGCAAAGATCACTCATGACAGCCCCCCGGTTTGCAGGATTCTCGGGAGGCAGGAAAAAATTAATGCAGAGGAAAAAGCTAGTCAGAGCTTATGCTCTTGGGGTTCTGTGTTTTTGTGTTTGTTTGTTTGTTACTTAGCTTTACAAATGTCAGGCTGCCTGTATCAGGAGGCATGCATACAAAGGGATCCTGGGGAGATTGTTTGACAATACACATTTTATATCAACAGCCATTATTTTATATGTTACTTGAGAAATTTGGAAGGCAGATCGGGAGGTTATTCTGTCATACTTAGGTTTCAATCCCTCCCCTCTCTCTCTACTAGTGTTTCAGCCTTTGCTATTTTTAAAACTTTCAATACAAAACTATGTGCAACATAATAATGCAGCACCTGGGTAACTTAATAGTGTTTTCTATTTATAATCCACTGATTTCTTAGAGAAATAAACCTGAGTACTGTCACCATTTTTTTTAAATGAACGTACAACTGGGGCCAGAATCTGGTTAGGCTACTCTTCTCATACCAAGCAATGTTTCTATTGCCTTAAGATATTGTTATGCAGGAATGTGTTAATGTCTGCTATCAGTCAGAGACCTGGGTAAAGTCAATGGGTGTACTAAGCACCTTTAGTTCAGGCTAAATGAAGGAGCAATTAAATGCCCCTTTTGTATAGTGATAGCTAAAACTATGAAAGCCACTGCCCAAGGCATTGCCCAGCATGGCAGGGCCTGAGCAGAATCTAAACCATATGCACTAAGGGGTTTCTCTGGGGGCTGATCCCAAACACAAGGGACATTGCTTGGTTGCAGCTGTGTGTATCAGAGGCAGAAAGCCACAGGAAAGCAAGCAGACACAAGGAGAAGCAGTTGTGAGTGTGACCATGAGAGTGAGCAGAGACAGAGCTCCTTGGGGCACAGGACTAGCAGGGAAGGCTTGAAAATTATGAGCACAGAAACTGCATGCTCGTGTTTGTTCCTGTGGACTTCAGGGAGAGTGGACTTCAGGGAGAGTGGACTATATATATATATATTCTTTGTAAATACAGAGGACTGTACCAAAGAAATACCTGACTTGTATAATCAATTTGTCTTCCTAACAGAAAGCATGTGGCGAAGTCCCAAATATTGGCTAACCATTCAGGCCAAGGGGAAACACTTACAGTGGCCACTCTCCAGGGGTGAAAGTAATATTAAACACTTACTGGTATGAGGGCCTGGCTCTGGGCCACTGGAAGAGGCGAGACCTCGGGCGGAAGGGGTGGGGCTGGGAGTCAGCCTGGGGCTCTGGCGGCAATTTAAAAGGGCCCGGGACTCCAGCCACTGCCACGGTAGTGGCAATGGTGGCCGGGAGCCCTAGGCCCTTTTAAATCACCAGCCCTGGGGCAGCTGCTCCTTTTGCCCCCCTCTCCTCTGATGGCAGCGCTTTACCAGTATGCTGTACTGGCCCGTACCAGCCTACTTACAACTCACTCTCATATTCTTAGAATACCAGATGTTCTGGTACTTCCACAAATGGTGTGGGCCTTTCCCTGCTCACAGGACCTCATCCCCCACCAGCGTGACTTCGGAGACACCGTGCATGTGAGGTCACGCCGCACAGGGGTGCCATTTTTAAGAGTACACCCCCTCCACCCCTGCCGTTGTGTCCTTGGACATAGTGTGTGTGAGGTCACACCACACGGGGTGGGGTGGCATGCTCTTAAGATGGCATTTTCCCCCATCCAATTCCAGGCAAAAGGCCCCTCCGGTTTTGTCTGAGTAGCGGAAAGGGGATGGACCATAGAAAAGCAGGACTGTCTGGTTTAATACAGGATGAGTGTCCTGCCTTCCAACGCTATGTTCACTAGGATCCTGAGTGTACTGTGTCAAGGTACGGCTTTCTGACTTGGACTGGAAAAAGAAAACTCTTATGCCCAGATCCACAAACATACTTAGGCGTTGCGTTGCTTTGCTCAGCATTGCAACACCTAACCTCTAGATGTCCCTCCACCTCATGGAATCCTCAGCCCTGAGTTAGATGGCCAGGATCACAATACAATGCCTAAGGAAAGCTTCTTCTGAGAAGCCTAAGCAGGGAGCTGCTTAAGTTAGCCAGGAGTGAAATGCAGAGAAACGGGCTTAGGTGCCTGATTAATGCACCAGAGATAGGTGCCTCCCTCTGCTCAGGATTCTGCTGTGAACCTTCTCCTGGAATTAGGTGCTCAAGCCAGAGAGATCAAACTGAAGGCAGCGATTCCCAGGGGTTATTCCTGGGTCTGCCCTGAAAAACACTTTGAATTGATAGATCGATACAACTGTCACTCTTAGGATTTAGATTGCAACTCATTTGGCTACAGGCATTTGTCTTTGGTGTGAGATCTAATACAAATTGACTTGGGGTAAGTGCTTGGTTTCTTGGGACTGGAAACAACCTGACTACTTTGTGGTGGTGGCTTTTTTTGTTTTTGTTTTTAAGTGACCATTTATCACTAAATCCAGCCTGCCTGTGTGACAAGATAGACTGGAGAGTCTAAAGGGATTGTCTGGCTCCTTGGCGGGACTGGTACAGTGATCCAGGAGTTCACATTGGTCACTGGCTTAGTGAAATCTAACTATAGAATACACCACCAGTGTGGGGTGTCTGCCCTGTTTTGGCCAGTCTGCCCTGAGGTAGCAGCTCCAGACACTGTGACAGTTGGCCCGTGAAAGTTTCCCATGCCTTAGCAGCTGAAACCCACTAGGATGAAACTGAGACCTTTTGACATTTTTTCCATGGAAAACCAGAGAGCAGGAGAGAGTTCAGAATAGCCTGATGAGTAGAGCACTCGTCTAGAATGTGGGAGACCCAGGTCCAAGTCCCTGCTCTGCCTGATGTAGAGAAGGGATTTGAACTCCGGTTTCATGGCGCAGCTGAGTGTCCAAGCCATCAGGCTAGTCTGAGCTGGATTTTTTTACTCAATCTCCCCTATTGAACTTGTTCTAACTCGTAAAAATATTCATTGAAACAGAGACTTGAACCTGTCTACCAATTCCTAGGAAAGTACTCTCACCAGGGGGCTATGCAGCCAATCTCTCTTTCTGGCCCAATGACTATTTAATTTAACGGTGGGGTGACATCAGTGCTTAGGCAGCTTTGATTGCCGACTGGTAGAAACGTATGTGTCATGGGGAGTTGGGTGCCCACAGAGTTGGGTGGCAGCTGAGTTGTGGTTCAGAGAATGTCAGTGGTGCCTAGAGAGGCGCCCAAATACTTCTGAGGATCTGGGCCTTAGAGTCTTAACAACACGCTAACCTATGTGACTGTTTGGTGACTCAAACAGGAGGATTATTCAGCAGACCACTTCACCCCTCAGTTTAGGCTGGACACGCTATATTCTGGGGCATTACCAAAATCAATATTGTTGATAAGATTACTAATTTGGCTACAGGCAAAGAAATGCAGGAGGAGAAAACAGTAGTTTGAAATGGCAGGATAAAAACAGTGAGCCATTAATTCTGAAATACTTAACTACATAGCAGAAAAATTAAAAGCCTCAGTGGCACATGGCACACAGGGTGTCCTGCAAATATTCCTTGTGGGTAGGTTTGCTTCTCTGCTGTCATCCCCCTATCAGAACTAAGCACTTGAATGAGTTCTGTAAATTAAGATGCTGAAGGGTGGTTATTTTTACATGCACTCTGCCTGATTCTGCAGTCCAGTAAGACAACTTTGCACTGTGTAAGTGATGCAAAGCAGTTTTAAAGCATCCAGAGATGGCCAATGGAGAGTTTCCCCCAGGCAGGGAAATTCTCTGCTGGGGTACAGCTGGCAGAAGTGCTATGGTACCTCCTATACCAGCTGTCCCCATTCTCAAGGTGAAGGGGGGCATCAGAGGCATTCCATGGGTAAGGTATGCATATTTGGGAGAGAGGGGCCATGGCAGAGCAAAATTCTGCTATGCCTGATCCTCCACTAGTCTAAGGGTTTGTCTACACTTACCGTGCTGCAGTGGCACTGGTGCAACTGTGCCACTGTAGCTCTTAGCGAACACATTTACCTACGTCGACGGAAGAGCTTCTCCACCTCCCCGAGAGGCGGTAGCTATGTTGATGGTGTAAAGATCTTGGGGTTCATTGTATATCACACCAGTGACTGAGAAAGGAATAATATCAGCTGGAGAGCATCTCTAGTGAACTGCTGCACACAGCCATGTGGTGTTCCCAAACCCCACCTCCAGGCCACAGCTCCAAATTCCTGTTCATAATACTGTCCCTTAGGAGAGCGCGTCTCAGATTATAATCTTCTACAAACATCTCTACAGGTGAGAGAAGCTCTCCTGTCACCATAGCGCTGCCTACACCGAGGGTTAAGCTGTTATAACTATGTCTGTGTCTCAGATTTTCCACACCTCTGAGTGACATAGTTATAGAGACATAAGTGTGTAGTGTAGACCTGGGCTTAGGCTGGGCTGCCCCTATGCGATCCTAACTTACACTGGGGCCAGGCAGCTCTGAATTGTGGAGCCACAATCAATTCTATGTGACTACCACTCTCCACTCAGTCCACGTAGAGCTCAGACTTAGTGGAGAATGAGGACCCCTACATATGAATTATGGCTTCATGAACAGCAGGTGTGTGGGAGATGCCTGAAAAGCAGTGTGGAAGGAGGTATGTCTGTAGCAAAAAGGTCATCGTGATAGGGTTAACTGGGTTACCCAGAATATTATGTGGTGGCATGGAACCCTGCTCCACACTCATGCTTCCTGTGGTAGACAACCTCCCACATGCTCTCTGTGTGATGTAGGTGCATAAAGCAGCAAGTTCCCTGCCTGTAGGCCTGTGAGTAAGATGTTATTTGATTAGTCCCTTTACAAAAATATCTGTATACTGCATAATGCCCTCTAGGTGCAGTGTTCGGGGATCACTCTGTGACTAAGGTGCTTCCAAGAAATCTGTTTTATTCCCTATGGGTTCCAAGTGGTCCTCCCCAGGGTGCCATTGGGGGGGGGCACCTGCCCCCTTTGAGTTTTGTACCACGGTGGAGTGCAAGCAGGAAAATGAACTGCTGCTCTGCGTTCTTGCCAGGAGAACTCAAAGCCCTTAGCTGTGGTTTGAGAAGTTGCTATTGGCTCAGGGGTATCCCCCAGGAGCTGGGCCAGCAGCTCGTCCTGGCTCCAGGAGATGGTGAGCAGCTGATTTGTAAAAAGTTCTTCCAGAATCAATTCCATAAGTTATCATCCAATAGGAAGTCCATATGCAGAGTTTGTTTAAATTCTTCCATGTGAAATAGCAGGGAAATCCAGAATGGAGCTCAAAACCTCAGTCTTGTGATTTAAAATTTCCCTGATGAAGTTCAAACGTATCTGAGACAAATAGGATTGGGTCCCAAAGTTCTTTTATAGATCTTTGGCAGGCTAGGATAGCGCCTTGGCAGCAGATGACACAGCAGGCATTCCTTGGATGAAGAATAAGTAGTATACATTGTTGCTTTGAAGCAAACCTTCTATTTCCTATGTATACACAGGTGATTAGTTGCATTGATTAGCATAAGACAATTAACCATTCAAAGGTTCACAGGTAGTTTATTTCTCTTTTGAAGTTTGTAGCAAAGACAATGATATTATTACACCACACATTTTCATCTAATTCCTAATATTCCCTTTTGATCTCTGAATCTATAGAATATAGTAACAAACAGGAACAGAAGTTTAGCATCTACAACATGGGTTGGCAAACTATGGCCCGTGGGCCGTTTCTGGCCCGTCAGACCTTTTTATCTGGCCCTCAAACTCCTGCCAGGGAATGGGGTTGGGGGCTTTCCCTGCTCTGCCTGCCTGGCGCTCCCCAGCCCCTGACTCACAAATCCCTTGATGAGCACCATCTTCTGGCACGCAGAGCCACACTGCGCAGGTACGACTTTACTGCGCCGTTTCCAGGATCAGAACCCCACCCCTAGGTGGTAGCCCCCCTCCACGTGGCAGCATGCCCAATCCCCTCCCGGTCTTCTACAGCTCCACCCTCAAGAACTGAGAAACTGCCCAGGGGCCGCACCCATCCCAGCTAGGGTGCCTCCGCCTGTGGTGCCTGGTACAGGCACCTTGGTGTCACAGCCGGCAGGGCCCCTAGGAGTCCCCAGTACCGCCCCTGTAGAGCCCCCGCACACACACGAGTCCCTCCTCCCCCCACCTCAGTAACATCCCTTATAGAGCCCTCCCATGCTACACCCTACAGAGTCCCCCTCCCCCACCAAGCATTCATGGCCCACCATATAATTTCCATACCCAGATGCAGCCCTCAGGCCAAAAAGTTTGCCCGCCCAATCTCCAAGCTGATTAGATCACACTGTTAACATCTAACAAGATATAGGTAAACACAGGCAAATACAATTAGTATTAACTTCTAGTTACCTGACAATAGAGGTTTGCATTTAAAAGAATTTAGTTTACTTAATGGCTTTGATAACCATCTACAGTACAAGAAATGGCCCTGTTTACCATTTCAATACTTCTCTAGTGTGTTTTTAAAGGTTGATCTGGGATCACTTTAACCTGCTGGTTGCTTAATACTTTCTGGCTCAGTGTCACAGGGGTACTTAAAGCACTTCATGTGGATAAATAGCTCCTTGTTACCCAGCTGATAGGATAAGACCTAAGAGAGAGCAGTTTGATCTCCTTAAGTCTCTCCCACTAAGCTGATTGGTCTTATTGTCAGTGTAACAGTCAGTGCTTCCCTTATATATTTCAGTTGCTCCTGATGGAAATCAGAGGAAGTTGTTGTTGCTGGAGAGTTCTTAATCCTACCAGGTTGCTACTTCCTTAATATGAGTATGACATTTAGAGGGCAAATTTTCTTAACATATAGTGTCCTTTTCATTAAGGCACAGGTAAGAATCATCCAGTTGGGTCACCATAGATACATATGCAGGATTTCTACATTACATTATAGAACTGAACAGTTTCCAGAGGCTAAAATAGGCTTTTAGGTTTAATTTTAGGGTTCACATCCCCTACCAAGGTACAAAAGCACCAGCCTTTGGGCGAACTGCTGTTCTAGAGAGCTCCTGTTGCAAGGAGGGACACTCAGTGCAGGCAAAAGTGTGTGACTTTAGCAACAGCAAAGCAAGGGCCCTTTTTGTACAGTCAGTACACAGCGTGGTTACACCATAGAATATAATGAACTAGTCTTTTAAATATTTTCCCCAAGATAACAATTTGATATCCAAACACTCATGAAATTGCATATCTTTTAACACATCCCTTTCCTCGATAGTCTTCCTGTCTTCTGGTAAAACTTGGATATTTTAGAATTACCCATGGAAACCAGGGTGAGGGGGAGGGTCAATTTGCTGACCAGCAGGCCAGTAAATGATATAGCCCAGTAAGGACCTGCTAGTACTCTTCCTCTCTGACATCTCCAGCACTCAGTCAAAGCAGCTATTGGAGGCTTTGGGTCAATTTCAGTGTGCACCTGTTCCAAAGCTGGTGCAGCAGCAGAGAGGGGGAAGTGTGGCCCACATCCTTAAAGTTAGTTGGGCTGAATCAACCCCTGCAGTTTTGGAATCTGGAGGCACAAGGGCCCAGATCCTCAAAGATAGTTAGGCTCCTCCCTTTGTCATCAGTAAGCTAGGAGCCTAAACTGTCTTTGAGGATCTGGATCTTGTGTCTCCAGATTCCAAAACTGCAGGGGTTGATTCAGTCCCTAGCACAAGCTGAGGCAGCCTACAGGGCTCCCTTAAGTTGTGCTTCTTGCTGACATAGCCTGTTGGGCTAGCAGGGAGTCACCAAGGGACAGGATCCATTCTCTCCTTTCTCTAGCCCCCCTCCATGCTACCCCAGAATGCTCACTGCTCATCGCTGCAGGGATGTTTCAGAGGCCCCTTACATCAGTGCTGTTGGTATAGGCTGTAGGGAAATTATGAATCTGGTCCCATAATTGTGGCAAACCTTTTATCTCAGTAGCTAGCACATGAGCTGCTAACTGGAGGTTATCATACCTCATAAGAGCATTTTTCTGTTTGGAAATTTACAGTACATAAAGTTTGAAAAGTGTGTGGTTTTTTACTAATGTAAACCACACTTTAATAAATTGTGCAAGAGACAGAGGATACAAAGACACCCTGTATGGAATTGTTGGCCTTCTTATGTAACACATAATCTCATGTTGCCCTTCCTGCATATCTTCTCTTTTTGTAATGCATCCAGTTCTCCTTTTTGTCTGACTTCTCTTTCTTTCCCACTTGAGTCTGTGTTGATGTAAAAGCAAACCTGGAATCACCAGTCTACACACTTTATTACTGTTCACCTCTTCAGTGCAACAGTGCTACCACCCTCCATGCGAACATGAAAGGCTTGAAAATCACAGTCACTTACTTTACCTTTGACCTGTTAACTTATTTTATTATATAATTTATTTATGAAATGGTGTGTGTGTATACACTGTGGAACAAACATACACTATAATATCTGCATATTTTAAAGTTGATTTAAAAAAAATGTAAATATATATTTTGTGGCCAAGATTTTTCGAGATGAGTGCCTACAGTTAGGCTCCTAAATCCATATTTAGGCAACTAAACAATTGGCCTACTTTCTTAGAATCCTCTATTGACTACAATAAAAGCTTGCTTAGATACTCAGCATTTCTGGTGATAAGACAACTTATTTAGTTACCTAAATATGGATTTAGGAACCTAACTTTAGGCACCCATTTAAAAAAAACCTGGGTCTGTTTGAGATGTTTTGAGCATTTAAATGGGGCTGTACCTTGTATTTCACTGACTGAAAAGCTAAATCCTTTAGGGCCATATTTTCAAAAGGATTTGAATGCCTAATGATGCCTAGCTGCTTAGGCACCTCATGGGACTTTCAAAGACACCTATCTTAATCTTTAGGCACCTAAATACCTTTGACAATCTGGCCCGTAGTTACTATGAACCTAATCCTGTATCTATTGAAGTTGGTGACAAAACCCCAATTGGCCTCAATGGGTTCAGGATTGAGCACCTTGAGCGTAACCATGCAGGGCTCAGAAGAACCTGTAAAACCCACTTACAATTGCATTTCTCTACCTTCTTAAAATGTCACAATTCTAAATTGTTATCTCTGGACATTCCAGTCTAGCAGTGTGTCAGGCCCCAATGAGACTCTTTCCCTAGGTGTAATGCTCTAATTTCTAACACTGCAAGATGCATGAGATGACATACCTTAGAACCATTTGTTTTTTATGATGTATGGAAAAGGGGGTTTTGCGGAAGGACAAATTGCGCACATCTTGTGATTTCTTTATTTATTTATTGAGGAAACTTTTCAGGGGCTTCGAAATGGATTGTTACAATTAGCCCAAGGGAGATCATTGAGTGGAGAGAATCCTAGAATCGTAGGACTGGAAGGGACATTGAGAGGTCTTCTAGTCCAGTTTCCTGCACTCAAGGCAGGAAAAAATATTACCTAGACCATCCCTGACAGGTCTTTGCCTAACTGTTCTGTGGAATCTCCATCATTGGAAATTTTTAAAAGTCCCTAGGTAATTTATTCCAGTGCTTAACTATTCTGACAGTTAGGAAGCTTTTCCTAATGTCCAGCCTAAAATCACCCTGACTGCAATTTAAGCCCATTGCTGCTTGTCCTATCCTCAGAGGTTAAGGAGAACAATTTTTCTCCTTCCTTCTTGTAACAACCTTTTATGTATTTGAAAACTGTTATCATGTCCCCTCTCAGTCTTCTCTTCTCCAGACTAAACAAACCCAATTTTTTCAATCTTTCCTCATGGGTCATGTTTTCTAGACCTTTAATCATTTTTGTTGCTCTTCTCTGGACTTTCTCCAACTTGTCCACATCTTTTCTGAACTAGTGAAATGGTCACATATGCCTGACAAATTAATTTATCACATGGTCTTGCAACTGATCACAAGGATATTTCCTCCATAGATGTGATTTGTATGAGTGTGAGATGCATATTAGTGTGTATACACATACATAGCATGCTGTAAATATCCCCTATTGACTTACAAGTCTGCAGACCAGTGCCATATTTACCATCTGAGTTGACAAAAGCTTTGATCTTGTCCACTCACTAATAATGAAATCCTACAAGCACCTCAATCACATTACAGCTTTATGATTCACTTAGGCTAATGGATCATGTAATTTCTACTCCACAAATCCTATCCCACTGTGATAACTGAGCAAGAGAAAACTGTGTATTTAAAGGCATTGTAACTATAAAATGGAGTGATGTAATGGAGTTTTATGTAATCCTTTCTCAATTATATGCCTGCCTTCTGCACTCCTGCAATGCTAGTCTGGCTTTCATGGCTTCTTTTCCTTTCTGAAGTAACTAACAATTAGACTCACCTGCCATAGGTTTCAAATAGTGTTTAAATTGCCTCCCTTGAAGATCAAATTTGACTTAGAAATGGAACAATTTATCATAAACGTTGTAACAGACTTCTCAAGTGGATGAATGATTTGGTCTAGATCTAAATTATAAAGTCATATTCTCTGAGAGAAATGTGAGTAGTACTAGAGTTCTGCATATGTAAAACAATACTCCTTGCAATTACTCACATCCTTTTGAATAGCTGCCTCAAGAATAGCTAAATCCAAGAATAGAATATTAAAAGTCTCTATAGAACAAAGGCCTCTAGAAAACTAGAGGGCCTCTTCCTCAGACCAACTCTGAATCAGGAAAACGTTCTTCACTGTGAAACCCGCTATGGCTTTTGTGGTAACTTAAATTTTACAATAAGATTATTTTGTTTTTATTGTGGTTTTTAATACCATTGCTGCTTTTCATCTGCTGTGCTCAATTACAAACCAGTGGGTGGGGAAAATTTATTTTGTTTTCTAGTCTATTCTTAAAAGCTCTAATTTCTGCTCTCCTGTATACCAATGCCTGCATATTCATGGCTGTCTGCACTGCAATAATATATTTTATATAGATCAGTAATTGCACAGTCTATGGTTGTGTGTGTGTGTGTGAGAGAGAGAGGTTGCTAATATTTTGCAATTAAAGCAAGCAGAGAAGTGTTAATTGTTTATAGTTCTAAACTGGGGCAGGTAGACAGAAGAACATGAGAATATACCATGCTGAAGATTCACAGGGCTTAATTCAACTCTGTTACATCTTTGGGAGGATCTATTAATGGAGAATCTCTATGTCCTAGTAAGGAAGCAAGCATGGAAGATGATAAAATATGGGTAGGATCTGATAAGAAACCATCAAATGAAGAGTCCCAGTCAATTACATGATGTAATGGCAGACAGCTGAAAAGTGACAAGTTTTTAAAGTGGTTATATACAAATGCAAGAAGTCTTAATAATCAGATGGATGAACTAGAGTGCCTCGTATTAAATGAGGATATTGATATAATAGGCATCACAGAAGCTCGGTGGAATGAGGATAATTAATGGAACACAGTAATACCAGGGTGCAAAATATATCGGAAGGGAAGAACAGGTCATGTTGGGGGGTGGGGAGTGGCACTATATGTGATAGGAAAGCGTAGAATCAAATGAAGTACAAATCTTAAATGAACCAAACTGTACCATAGAATCTCTATGGATAGTAATTCCATGCTCGAAAAATAAGAATATAGCAGTAGGGATATATTACCAACCACCTGACCAGGATGGTGATAGTGACTCTGAAATGCTCAGGGAGATTAGAGAGGCTATAAAAATAAAAAACTCAGTAATAATGGGGGAATTTCAACTATCCTCATATTGACTGGTTACGTGTCACCTCAGGACAGGATGAAGAGATAAAGTTTCTTGACACCTTAAATGACTGCTTCTTGGATCAGCTAGTCCTGGAACCCACCAAAGGAGAGGCAATTCTTGATTTAGTCCTAAGTGGAGCACAGGATCTGGTCCAAGAGGTGAATATGGCTGGACCGCTTGGTAATAGTGACCACAATATAATAAAATGTAACATCCTTGTGGCGGGGAAAACACCACAGCAGCCCAACACTGTAGCATTTAATTTCAGAAAGACGAACTACACAAAAATGAGGAGGTTAGTTAAACAGAAATTAAAAGGTATAGTCTCAAAAGTGACATCCCTGCAAGCTGCATGGAAACTTTTGAAGGACCTCCAAAACAGAGGCTCAACTTAAATGTATACCCCAAATTAAAAAACACAGTAAGAGAACAAAAAAAGTACCACCGTGGCTAAATAACAAAGTAGAAGAAGCAGGGAGAGACAAAAAGGCCTCCTTTAAAAAATGAAGGTTAAATCGTAGTAAGGAAAATAGAAAAGAGCATAAACTCTGGCAAATGAAGAGTAAAAATATAATTAAGAAGGCCAAAAATAAATTTTGAAGAACAGCTAGCCAAAGACTCAAAGTAATAGCAAAAAAAATTTTAAGTACATCAGAAGCAGGAATTCTGCTAAGCAACCAGTGGAGCCACTGGACAATCGAGATGCTAAAGGAGCATTCAGGGATAAGGCCATTGCAGAGAAACTAAATGAAATTTTTACATCGGTCTTTACGGCTGAGGTTGTGAGGGAGATTCCCAAACCTGAGCCATTCTTTTTAGGTGACAAATCTGAGGAACTGTCCCAGATTGAGGTGTCATTAGAGGAGGTTTTGGACCAAATTTATAAACTAAACAGTAATAAGTCACCAGTACTAGATGGTATTTACACAAGAGTTCTGAAGGAACTCAAATGTGAAATTGCAGAATTACTCACTGTCGTCTGTAACCTATCATTTAAATCAGCTTCTGTACCAAATGAGTGGAGGATAGCTAATGTGACATCAATTTTTAAAAAGGGCTCCAGAGGTGATCCTGGAAATTACAGGCCAGTAAGCCTGAGTTCAGTACCGGGCAAACTGTTTGAAACTGTGGAAAAGAACAAAATTGTCAGACACATAGATGAACATAATTTGTTGTGGAAGTGTCAACATGGTTTCTGTAAAGGGAAATCATGCCTCACCAATCTACTAGAATTCTTTGAGGGGGTCAACAAGCATGTGGACAAGGGGGATCCAGTGGATATAGTGTATTTAGATTTTTAGAAAGCCTTTGACAAGGTCCCTCACCAAAGGCTCTTAAGCAAAGTAGGTTGTCATGGGATAAGAGGGAAGATCCTCTCATGGATCGGAAACTGGTTAAAAGATAGGAAACAAAGGGTAGGAATAAATGGTCAGTTTTCAGACTGGAGAGAGGTAAATAGTGGTGTCCTCCAGGGGTCCGTACTGAGACCTAAGGGAGGATATGATAGAGGTCTATAAAATCATGACTGATTTGGAGAAAGTAAATAAGGAAGTGTTATTTACTCCATCTCATAACTAGGGGTCACCAAATGAAATTAATAGTCAGCAGGTTTAAAACAAAAGGAAGTATTTTTTCATACAATGCACAACCCGTGGAACTCCTTGCCAGAGGATGTTGTGAAGGCCAAGATTATAACAGGGTTCAAAAAAGAACTAGATAAATTCATGAAGGATAGGTCCATCAATGGCTATTAGCCAGGATGGGCAGGGATGGTGTCCGTAGCTTCTGTTTGCCAGAAGCTGGGAATGGGCAACGGTCTGACCCAGTATGGCCGTTCTTATGTTATGTGTAACTCTGATCCTGTAGTGAGTCCAGCCAGCTTAACTTAAACGGGGCTCCTTATGGATGCCAGGGTCTGCCTGCATGGGACAAAAACAACATGCTGAATCAGGGCCTGAATCCAGAGTGACTCCACTGAAGTCACCGGAGTCGCCTTAGTGGGAAAGCTGTGTAAAGGAGAGCAGACTCTTCTCCAGTGGGTGGAATGCTCCACTAGTGTGATAAAATAAAGTACAAGAATGACTCTGGAGGTGAGACTGCATGGACAGAAATGAGAGGTGAGGAAGAATGATCCAGTGGTTAGAGAAGTAGCCTAGGACTTGGGAGATGTGATTCAATTCCCTGCTCTGTCATAGACTTCATCTGTGATCTTGGGCAAGTCCCTTAGCGTCTCAGTTCTCCACCTGCCAAATGGGGAGAAAAGTATTTCCTTAGCTCACAGGGGTGTCATGAAGGAAAATGTGTTAAAAATTGAAGTGCTTTGAGATCTGCTGATGAAAAGCACTACATAAGATGCAAGTATTATTAACTGTAAATAGCCCCATATTTTATTTCCACTGAGCTCTAACAGGAATTTGAATTTATAATAAAGGTCAGCATTGTATTACAATTAGTTGTATTGACTTTTGCAAAGGGTTTGGGGTTTGGCTAAATAAGGTCATTATGTCCATGAAGAACCATCATGAATTCTTACTAGCTTATAGCAGCTAGTCCCACAAACCATAAAACAAGGATGCTGCCTCACTGAATGCAACTTCATTTATATGACGTGTCTCTTATAAGCATCAGAGTATCACTTAATATTAATGTAATAAAATTTTGTAATCTCTTCTGCAAAAGTAAGGAAATCTGAGACCCCCACTCTGGACCCCTGCTATTCTGACTTTGCTGAGAAGTGAGCGCCTGGCCTTTTATGTATAAACGAGGGAATGTCTGGATTAGCAAAGAGTAAATTAGTGAAGGTCTACTCTGCTTTAGAAAGCAACCCACATGAGGGTTAACAGACAGAGGTTAAGGTCAGCAGTGTTAAACTAGTGAATGTCAATCCCATCGCCAATAAAAGTCAAATGAGATGTTTTTTGGTAGCAAAAAATTCAGTGGTTGTGAGATGAATAGAGCAATAATTCAGATTTACGATCCGTTATAAAGGAATTAGGGGGTCGGAGCTGAAGCTATTTCCAGGACATGGTACATGTTTGCTTAGAGATTCCCTGCACTATTTTTGTCGTATGGGTTAATACTTTTCCTTTGAAACACGTAGGGCTAGATCAACAAAGGGGATTTAGACTTAGTGTTGCAATGCCTAACATTTAGGTGCCTTCCTGCCTACCAGAATCCAGAGCCCCAAGCTAGGTGCCAAGGTTCCCTGTACAATGCAGGGAGAAGTTAGATGCCTCAGAATGGGGATCCACAAAAGCCACAAACTTTGCAAGGAGCCACCTAAGCTCTCCAATAGGAAATGCCAACAAGAGGGGTGTGACCTAAGCCCTGCCCCTCAAAGAGTTAGATGCCTCAGACCCTTAGTGGATCTAGCCCTTAAGCGTCACAGGCTCTAAAAGCCCCTAGTTTAGGCCAGAGGGAAATGCTGAAGGTGGCCTTGGTAGGTGTAAATACTTTAATTAGTAAAATGGTTGGATAATGCAGAAACTTTTCTCTCTTAAATGAGCTAGACCCACAAAATGCCAATGCCAACCATAGCTGTCTCCCTGTGTCCACATTACCACTTTGTTCCACATACCAAATGCTAAGTAGCAGAGGATCTGTGCTACTGCTAATGCAGTCTGATAACTCTTACAACTCCTGAGGACTGCTGCTGTGGGCTGCCCATCTTACAAACTAAATTTTATATGCGGTGTTGTAGCTGTGTCAGTCCCAGGATATTAGAGAGACAAGGTGGGTGAGGTAATATCTTTTACGGGACCAACTTCTGTTTGGTGAGAGAGACAAGCAGACTCTGTGTAAGATTGAAAGCTTGTCTCTCACCAACAGAAGTTGGGCCAGTAAAAGATATTACCTCTCCACCTTGCCTCTCCAAAGTAAATGATAGTTTTCCTCTCATTCATCCTCTGTGACATCCTCTGTCCAATGTTCACCATGTCTATATAGTTTGATATGTTTTGTACAAAGCATGCCTTGTGAGGTATCATTTGAAAACTCACAATCTGCTGAACATTATTGTCATATTAAGATGTGTGTAACATCACTGTATGTAAAATTATAAGATTTTGCTATGACTATTACTGAAATATATTGTTATTCTGGGTAACACCCACAAACTAGTTTTCCAGAGACAGAGACACACTGGCAACTTCAGACAGGTATCAACAAATTCAAGTGGGCTATCACTTAAACAGCCATTCTTCAGCAATGGGATAGTGTAAACAAGAAACTTGCATTTCCTCCCAAATACAGTGCAAATCTCATGTACACAGAGGATTGTTTACACCCCAGTGGGGAGGGAATTCTCAGAGAGAGGAGGTGGGTATAAAAATAAAGGACAGTGATCTCCACAGGACCATCTCCTTTCCCCTTTATATCTCTCTCTCTCCTCATGACATCAGTGAATACCTGAAGAACAACGAACTAAGGGAAGTGGTTGCAGGCTGAAAGGAAATTCAGCCTCAGAACTGAATTGCCAGCAGCATGTAGTGTGGTGAGAATGATGCTTGCTTGAAATCTTACTTAGCTTGGTAAAATTCAGAAATTAGCTTGCGCTTTTATCTTTTTATTTCTTTTTTTAACCAATTCTGACTTTTATGCCTTACCATTTGTCCCTCCAAATCTATTTTTCTCAAAACCAAATCAAACAAGCTTATTATCTAAATCTGTGTGTTTTGGGGAAACTTCCATTTGAGACAAGGCTGGTACATAATCATTCCCATTGTTGGAATGACTTACTATTTTTTGAGTTTGTACCGTTCAAGAGGCACATTTCTATGGGGCAAGGCTAGGATCACTGAGGGATATGCAGGTGTCATCCCTGCCTGGGCATAGCATTCATATACTGAGCGGGGAGTGACTTCACATGCTGGTGGCGGTGAGTGAGCAGAACCTGGAGGGGTTTGCTGTTCACTAGCAAAGCAGTGTAAAAGGCATCCCAGGCTGAAGAGCTAAGGGGACAGTGCAGTTCAGGTTGCACCCTGGGGAATGTCACACCCTCCCCCATCTTTATCATTTGGTGTTTCTACTAAATTTCCTTTAAAAATATTAAGCTATATCCTTTCAAACAGACTGTCATGTAATGTGTATTTGCATTTTGTGTGGTATAAAGTGTCTACTTGATATGTAAATGAGTTACCTCCTTTTGCACATAGTGCTGAGTTGTCCAACATCCTGTTTTTAATAATACTAAGTGAAATACAAAACAAGTGTGGTTTTTTTGGGCGGGGGTTAAAATAACTTTAAAGTTTAAACAGCAAATGTTTCTACTCCTGTAGATATGGTGTCTATAGTAGCTTCAAACATTTCCCCTACTCTCTTGTTAAGGAGTCTGTGAACCTTCCTGACCTGCAAAAAAGTTTCCATCTGTGGCAATGGAGTAGCTTTTCTGTTTGTTTAATTTAGCATTATTATGGACACTGATCGTCCAAAGCCATGTTTCGATTGCCTGGTTTGTCCTCTATGACAAGGTCCAACATATGCATTACTTTCAAACAGTGCATAGCTAGGATCCCAACCCAAAAAGTATCCCTACAATGAGACTTCAAACTTTCCGTGGGGAGGGACATATTCTCAGTGATAGACTGAGTCCTGGTTCTATAAAATATTGCAGCCAACCACTATCTACAGTGAATTTCCCAAGGACAGCAACTGGATTTTTGTACAAAGGTTGACTAGAATATGGCCCTTATGTAATAAATATACTTAATAAAGTTACTGCTTAATTCAGTATCACTCAGCAGGAAGACACAAGATGCCAGATCTTTTAGGAACACTGCTATTACTGCCCCTTTGCTTGTTAGTTTATGTGCCGTTAACTGATTGGTATGCAGTAGCTGCTGGTTATGTGTTAAGCCACTGAAGAAAGAAAACCATGCATTTCCTTAGTTGTGGTACCATCTGAGGCCGCAGCCAGCTGGGGGCCCCACTGTGCTAGGTGCTGTATAACCATTGTAAATTAATAAAATGACGGAGGGGGATAAAATGATAGTGAGCTTACAGATCTGTGCCTTGTCATCAGCCTGGCAAAGTTTAAAGTAGAGGGGAGTGTGTAGGAGCAATAGCTCCCCTGGCCTACTAAAAACAGAGGGAGAGTTCTCTTTCCACTGCTTCTTCTGAGCTCCCCCTCCTCCTTGCCTCTTAAGTGGTTGGTGAAATAAGGACTCATCAGGCAGGAGACTCTGTAATGGGATCAGTTGATGCCTGGCTGGGGATTTTGTGGGGCTCCAAGACTTTGACCATAGGTGGAGCAGCAGCACCTTGTAGGAGAAAAAATTTCAAAATTAGGAGTCCCCATCTGCCTCCTTTCTTCCACAGTAATATCGTTCTCCGCTCCTTTCAAAGGGGTAAGAGAAGGAAAGGAGAGTCTTCTCCCTCCAGAGGACGACAGGAGACCCTGCCACTGGCTTTCTCCCAGGGCCAATCCTTTGGACTCTATCTACGCTTGGGATTCTTCTCATCTTCTGGCACCCTCTCATGGGAAGAGATGGTTGGGAGCACACGGGATGTTTGCCTGCACAACTCCGTACTGTGGGTGTGCATGCACACATACATACTTTTATTTGGCTGGTTATAGGTTTAAATTGGGGCCATGGACTCCTACCAGATACATGCATCCCTTGTCCCCACATTATAGCCCATTGCACAAGGTGATACATTGTCCGTTCATCACATTACTTTGACAGCCAGGGCAACACACAACCAATAGATTTGTGTGTGCTCCCTGCTCTTCCTTCCTGAACCGCTGCATTCAGGGTTAGTGATGAGTACAGCAGCACCCTGTGGCTTCACCCAGCTTTGACAAATGAGGTGGGCAGACAGCTTCAGTGGAGGGGGAGGTCACTGTCCCGGCTAGTTCTTCAAACTTCCTCCCAATCAGCATAATTTCCAGAGGGGCCGACTTTGTAATGTGCCAGGGGATGCTCGATCCCCACCCCCACTCTGCCCCAAGCCCTGCCCCCACTCCACCCCTTCCTCAAGGCCCCACCCCACCTCTTCCCACCCTGTTCTGCTCCGTCCCCAAAGCGCGCCCTGCCCTCGCTCCTTCCCCTCCCCCCCAGCACCTCCTGCACGCTGCTGATCCACAGTGGGCAGGTGGTGCTGGGAAGGATGGGGAGATGCTGATCAGCAGGGCCCACTGGTGGGCGAGAGGCACTGGGGGAAAGGGAAGGAGCTGACTGGCAGGGCTGCTGGTGGGTGCTGACCACCCACCATTTTTTTTTCTGTGGGTGCTCCAGCCCCACAGTACCAATGGAGTCGGTGCCTATGATCACCCCCCCATCCCCACAAGCTTAGTTTAAAGAATGTTCTTCATCTAAGTGCTGGTCTCCTGTTGCATGCATTGTACCACCTTGCTGTGGTGTTAGCTGAGTCTGTGGAAAATGAGACAGCGACACACCACTAACATTTTGTGGGCACCAGAGCCCACAGCATCTACCCACCTCACCAGGTGGTCTCATCAGCATGTTGAAAGGGTGCTTGGACAGGATGCCCCCCTTCCCCTCTCCCCCCGTCCCCTCCCCACCCAGGACTTTGCAAGTAAAAGCTTTTGGGGAAGAGGAGTAGTTACCCATTTGCTGCTCAAGGACTGCTGGAAAGGAACAAATAGACCCAACCATAGTGCTGTGCCATCCACTCCTCGGCCCTCTCCTTTAAGAAGCTCAGCAATACCTTTTGAGCAACAGAATTGAAAGTTGCAGAGAGGCTGAGCAGTATGAACACTGAGGCCTTGTCTACGCTACCTGGTTATGTTGACCTGGCTGTTGGAGTGTCCACTTAAATTTAGCTCCTGCCTATGTATGTGCCCAATATGGTGGCTTAATAACACCACCTCTGCATGTAGTTACAGTCAGGGTCGATGTAATTAGGTTGATGCAGTGTCCGTGTAGACACTGCATTACTTACATAAACTGCTACTTGCCTCCAGGAGCTGTCCCACAATGCTTCACACTGACCACTTTGGTCATCATTGTGAACTCTGCTGCCCAGGGGTCAGGTAGGCAGGAAACCACCCTGCCCCATTAAAGCTCATTGTGGCAAGCGCACCTAGCAGCTTCCCCTTGTTGTGTTTAACTGCCCGGCTGACCATGCCAGCTACACTGCAGACGTGCTCCTGCCTGGAGCACACAGCAGGTGCTGAATCTTCTGGGCTTGTTGGAAGAAGAGGATGTGCAGGCACAGCTCCGATCCAGCCATCGAAACGACAACGTCCATGAGCAAATTGCTTCGGATGCAGGAGAAGGACTACAACAGGGACCAGCAGCAGTGCCATGTGAAAGCCAAGGAGCTGCAGCAGGCATACTAGGCAGGCAGGGAGATTAACAATAGACTTAGACCTGCTGCTCTTACAAAAGACCCCTGCTGTGAAAACGAGGAGAAGCAGGAGTATGGAGGACAGGTGACCAGGGGATCCAGCTATGCAGTGAGCCAGGACATGTTTATGACACTACTGCAATAATAAATAGCTCCAGAGGTGATCCTGGAAATTACAGGTCAGTGAGCCTGACTTCAATACCGGGCAAACCGGTTGTAACTATAGTAAAGAACAAAATTGTCAGACACATACATCATTTGTTGGGGAAGAGTCAACATGGTTTTTGTAAAGGGAAATCATGCCTCACCAATCTACTAGAATTCTTTGAGGGGGACAACAAGCATGTGGACAAGGGGGATCCAATGGATATAGTGTACTTAGATTTTCAGAAAGCCTTTGACAAGGTCCCTCACCAAAGGCTCTTAAGCAAAGTAAGCTGTCATGGGATAAGAAGGAAGGTTCTCTCATGGATCAGTAACTGGTTAAAAGAGAGGAAACAAAGGGTAGGAATAAATGCTCAGTTTTCAGACTGGAGAGAGGTAAATAGTGGTGTCTCCCAGGGGTCTGTACTGGGACCAGTCCTATTCAACATATTCATAAATAGTCTGGAAAAAGGGGTAAACAGTGAGGTGGCAAAATTTGCAGATTATACAAAACTACTCAAGATAGTTAAGTCCCAGGCAGACTGCAAAGAGCTACAAAAGGATCTCACAAAACTGGGTGACTGGGCAATGGCAGTCAAAAAAGCTAACAGAATGTTGGGAATCATTAAGAAAGGGATAGATAATAAGACAGAAAATATCATATTGCCTTTATATAAATCCAGGGTACACGCATATCTTGAATACTGCGTGCAGATGTGGTCGCCCCATCTCAAAAAATATATATTGGAATTGGAAAAGGTTCAGAATAGGGCAAAACAAATGATTAGGGGTATGGAACAGCTGCCGTTTGAGGAGACTGTAATAAGACTGGGACTTTTCAGCTTGGAAAAGAGACAACTAACGGAGGATATGATAGAGGTCTATAAAATCATGACTGATTTGGAGAAAGTAAAAAAGGAAGTGTTATTTACTCCTTCTCATAACTAGGGGCCAACAAATGAAAGTAATAGGCAGCAGGTTTAAAACAACCAAAAGGAAGTATTTTCCCCACAATGCACAACCTGTGGAACTCCTTGCTACAGTATGTTGTGAAGGCCAAGATTATAACAGGGTTCAAAAAAGAACTAGATAAATTCATGGAGGATAGGTCCATCAATGGCTATTAGCCAGGAGGGGCAGGGATGGTGTCCCGAGTCTCTGTGTGCCAGAAGCTGGTAATCGGTGACAGGGGATGGACCGCTTGATGATTACCTGTTCTGTTCATTTTCTCTGGGGCACCTGGCATTGGCCACTGTCAGAAGACAGGATACTGGGTTAGATGGACCTTTGGTCTGATCCAGTATAGCCATTATGGTCTTATGGCATTAGGGGTTGGTGCACTACTCCTACCACTCCACCTAGGGGCATATTAAAGAAAATGACAGCTTCATACCCTGACCTGTGAAAGACATTGTGTATGTGTATCTGAAATGGAAATGACTTCTTTCTCCTTAAGGGCTGTTCCCTTAATTCAAGTTTTTAATTGGCTGATTCATGTTACTGAATAAAATTCTGTTTCACAACATATGCTGGCTGGTACTGAGCAGGTCTGACCTCAACCTATTTCCTGTTACTACACTGTCTCTGAACCCCTAACATTCACAAACAATATTAATAGATGCATTGACAAACACAACAATCACTAAAAGATTAATTCCAGGCCACAAAAGTGAGGCCAGGCAGAGCACACTATAGCAACACGCACTACTCTAGTTCACTATTAAAATGGTTTTTCAAAGCCTCCCTGAGCCACATAGCTCTGCATTGAGTTCTTCTTATAGTCCTTGTAGCTGTCTGTTCAAATTCACCAGACAACCACTCCATCTCCATCCCAGGAGAAACTTCTTCCCCTTTGCTTTACAGATATTAGGTGGGAAACAGCAGGCAGGTAGAACCATTGGGATATTTTTCTTACTGAGGTCCAAGCTTATAAGCAAAGTGTGAGTGACACTTCAAACAACCAAAGGCACATTCAACTGTCATTCTGCACTTGGTGAGTCTGTAGTTCACGTGCTCCTTGGTGCTGTCAAGGTGGCTGGTGTATGGCTTCATGAGTCATGGGAGCAAGAGGTAAGCTGGAGCCTCCAAGGTCACTATTGGCATTTCAATATTGCTAATAGTAATTTGCCAGTCAGTAAAGAGAATCTGTGCTTGCAGCTTTCTGAATAGCCCTTTGTTCTTAAAAGATCACATGTCATGCACCTCCCCTGATCAGCCCACATTGATGCCAGTAAAGCCTACCCAGTGATCTGCCAACACTTGCATTAGTAGAGAAAAGGAGACCTTTCTGTTGACGTACTCTGTGGCAAGGTGGTCTAGTGCTAAACTAGGGATGTGTGCCATCTATCACCACACAGCAGGAATGGGGTTCCCAAACTGAAAAATCATCCACTGTGCCCTGCACATTGCCCAGAGTCACTGACCTGCAGAGCAGGAGACAATTAATGACCCTGCACACTTGCATACAATGGCCCCTGTGATGGATTTTCCAACTCCAAAATGATTCCCAACTGATCGGTAGCAATCTGGCACCGCAAGTTTCCACAGTGTGATCGCCAATTGCCTCATCTGTCAGTGCAGCTCTCATTTTGGTGTCCTGCACTGGAGGGCTGGGGCATGTTCAGCACACAGGTCCTGGATTGTGGCCTTGTGCATTCAAAAGTTCTGCAGCCATTGCTCATCATTCCAAACCTGCATGATAATGTGATCCCATCAGTTAGTGCTTGTTTTTTGGGCCGAGCTCTCCACCAGCTTCAGCTGCTCCATGAAGACCACCAACAAACTTTAATTGTTTTTTTTATGTACCGCAGTAATCTGTGCTCCAAGGAATAGTCACATTCCCCATAGCAACTCTTACAGCTCTGCAAATATGCCAGGATCGTGTGCCCGGTGCTCGCAGTGCTCATGACAATAGTGCTAAGCTGTGCAGGCTCCATGCTTCTGTCAGAGATGGCAGACAGCAAGGAGGGATGCGTGCAATTTGGGGACTTTGAAAAGAAGGTACAAAATATTATGGGCTGCAGATAAACTTTATGAAGAACACTATTATGGGATGTTGACCTCCATGCTCCTAGTCACCCCTTGTTTCAGCCCCATCAGCATTGCAAGAACTTCCCAAAACTCCCTGCATTGGAAAGTGGTGAGTTGCACACAGGGATACCTACCCATGATGCACTGCATTCTGCATAGATACAAGTGTTCCTGATGAGAACATACACTGCCAACACACAGAGCCAAGTGTGTGCGCACACACAAGTGATTTAACAACCACAGTGCCTGTAGGCCAACATGACTTAGGTTGACATAATTTTGTAGTGTGGACATGGCATGAGAGGTGGCCTCTATCCAGTACCATGGGGAAGATCAGAGCTTAGTGCCTGCAGGGCTGCCTCTGTGTTGTGATTTGGTCTAAAACTGAATTGTTGCCAGATGTCATGTCAGTGCTCTCTTGATTTCCCACCCCCCTTCGGAATGCGAGACTGGAGATGGGATGGGACTTGACAATGCGCTCTACCTTGTGTTAACTTTTTGATGATTTGATGAGCTATTATGCTTTTCCATTAGCTTGGCACTTGATTTCCATTAGCAGTAGGTACCATGTTACCTGGCTGGCTTTTACCAGTCATGAGGGCCAGGGGTCTGTTTTGCAGGCAATGGCTCAAATTATAGAGCAATATTCTAAGTTTATAATACAGAACTGAGAATTAAGTGGTGCTATGTCTTTTATTATTTATTACTGTTTTTCATCACATTTGTCATGAGAGCCAGCTATTCCCGCCCCCCCTTGATTCTGCAGAGTGGCAAATAAAAAGAAACGATGCAAGTCTAAAGGGAGATGTTTATCAGATCTTTTATTCTGTATATTAAATAAGGATGTCAGCTGTGCTTATGAATCATAAAATAAGTCAATAAATCAAAGGCAGTGGGAAGGAGGATAGCTGATGATAACTTTAATGGCTAAGGCTGGATGTATGGCATTAGGTGGTATTATTTTACAAGCCATGATTATTTCTGACTTGATTGACCCATCTGCTCATTACAGAGATTTAAAAGTTAGACATTTCACAGATGACATAGTAACAGCTACATTTTATGGATGTTGTCCTAACTTTCACTTTCTAGACTAATGCAATAATGTTTTATACCACAGCAAACTGTCACCCTTAACTGACCATCCGAGTGCTCCATGTTGTGACTTAGTGGTTTTCAGCTTTCATATATCTGTGATATTTTAAAGATTTCTTATTTTTTTCCTAATACCTCTACTCCCCAGATGCCAGCTCCCCAGGCAGCTTCTATGCTTGATGTTTCTGATACAGCGTTTACTTTACTTTCCAATCTGAGTCTGCCATCTTCTCAATGGGAAAGAGGGAAGGGGTTGTGTAGCGCTAAAAGGCTTTATGCAATGACTTCAGATGAGTGAGTTTAAGATTTTTAAAAAGTTCTTAACAAGCAAGTTTGCTTAAAAAAAAATTCAAATTCACCAGGGCACTGATCCAGCAAAACACTTGAGCATGTGCTTAACTTTTAAGCACATGAGCAGTCCCATTGACATTAAAGGGATTGCACATGCTTAAGTGCTTTGCTGGCTCAGGGCCTAAGTTAAATGTATTTCAAGTGGTCCCAAAAAATCAATGGAGAAAAATGCAAGTGTTTAAAATGTTTTGGGTATGAAATGTACAGTCACTTTTAGAAGTATTTTGTAAATACTGTATTGCTCAACCCATGTCACTTTTCCCTCTCTTGATCTCGCCGGTCTTCTCTTTCTTAGCTGTATTTTTAATTTTTAGAAACAATAGTCTTAGGAAGTTTCCCCTTGTGCTCCATACACACTTTCTACTCTCTGAGTCTTGCACAGTGTACGATCTGTAAATCTGGAACTTTAAATAAAACACAATGCCTGATGCAGCTCTCACTTGCACCACTGTAAATCCATTGATTTTGACAGAACTACTCTTGGGGCTTGTCTATACTTACCGCGCTGGTTCGGCGGCAGGCAATCGAACTTCTGGGTTCGATTTATCGCGTCTAGTCTGGACGCGATAAATCGAACTCAGAAGTGCTCCCCGTCGACTCCGGTAATCCTGCTCGCCGCGAGGAGTACGCGGAGTCGACGGGGGAGCCTGCCTGCCGGGTCTGGACGGGGGTAAGTTCGAACTAAGGTACGCAACTTCAGCTACGTGAATAACGTAGCTGAAGTCGACATACCTTAGTTCGAATTGGGGGTTTAGTGTAGACCAAGCCTTGGAATGCACTGGTGTGCAATGGCAAAATCAGGTTGGAAGCTTACATAACCAATCACACAACTTGCTGTGTTATGCCTCAGTTCTATAAGTGACACTGGACAGATGGAACCTCATTGAATTATGGGATTTGCTTAAAGTTCTGCACGTTCTTAAGCATCCTACTGAATCGGGGCCTGGAATAGCTGCCACCCACGCAGACCCAAATCATGTGATTGGAGCCAGAGAGCAAAGACCAGAGACTAAATTTTTTTAAAAGCTCATGATTTTAGATACCTCAAGTTGGGAGATTTTTCAGAGGGCAGTTTCCCAGCACTTTCTGAAAACTAGGCCCCTTAAAGTTGTCTGAAGCTGAGGACCCAAAAACGGAGGTATCCAAAATCACTAGTCACTTTTGAAAATTCATTCGCAGTTTCTTCTCAGAACTCCTGTGTGTCAAACTTTATTCCAATACCTGGAAAGCCTATCCGGCTTTCAGTCTCAGCTAAAGTGACTTGAAGTATCTCAGTTTTTTTCATTTAATCAATTTTTTTTATACCTACAGAATGTTTGTCCAAGTCAAAATGCTATACCAGCAGAATTTGCACTGTTTCCCAGAACCTAGCTGGCAGTGGTGGTGTTGTCTGTAGCATGTGTTGGTCCCAGGAGATGAGCCCAGGTGAGTGAAGTTGATCCAATAAAAGATATTACCTCACCCACTTTGTTTTTCCCAGTGGAACTAACAGTCTGCTGTTCATTGTGACAAACAGTATTTGGAGTGAAAAGAGAGGTTGAATGAATATAGAGGCTATCAAAACGGCTGGTTTGCTCACAGTGAATGGTAATGATGCTTGGGTAGTGTTTCTTGATAAATTCAGAATTCTAAATTACAGGACAAAATTCTCTACTCCAGGAAATAGGCACATGTTGTTATTGAGTCAGGCACTGGCAGTAGTGACAAAAGCGCATATTTTAAAAAAAACTCAGTGTACTTTTGAATTTTTCCACACCCAACAAAAACTTGCCACAAAGCTGTCATAGTTTTTGACTTTGACAATAAGGTCGCCATAGTATAAGCAGAGTTTTTGGTACCATGAGAACATAGTTATTTTCATCAGCCCTTGGCATCACGTACACTATAACATGTACAGTAACTCCTCGCTTAACATTGTAGTTACGTTCCTGAAAAATGGGACTTTAAGTGAAACGATGTTAAGCGAATCCATTTTCCCCATAAGAATTAATGTAAATCGAAGGGGGGGGGTGTGTTAGGTTCCAGGGAAATTTTTTTCATCAGACAAAAGACTATCTATCTATCTATCTATGATGATTGTGAAGTCAGAGGGTGGGATATTTCCCAGGGAATGCCTTACTGCTAAATGATGAACTAGCAATCAGCTGAGCCCTCAAGGGGCATTAACTCATTGTTGTTAATGTAGCCTCACACTCTATTAGGCAGCACAAATGGAGGGAGGGGAGACAGCATGGCAGACAGAGACACACACCATGTGTGTGTGTGAGAGAGAGAGAGAGATGTGCATTGCCCCTTTAAATATGCTGACCGCACTCTAAGTACACTGCCTTTTTAAGTAGATCAGCAAGTTAAGACAGAAGCTGCTACCAGGAAGCTCCCTCCGTCCTGAGCCCTATCGTATCCCCCCCTACCCCCCCCACACACTCTATGGAAATGGGGTAAGCGTTATAAGGGAGCATTGCGCAACTTTAAACGAGCATGTTCTCTATTTGAGCAACGTAACAACGTTAACTGGGACAACTTTAAGTGAGGAGTTTCTGTGACTCCATATAGACGGCAATTATCACTTGCAAATGTGGGCTGCACTCTAGCGTCTTAAAGTGAAGATGCTACACGTGCCCTCTGTGGTTATGTTTGTTGTGTTCAAAATGAGTACTTGCAGGGCATGTATATGCTGTGGGTTGGAATTCTTGGAATTACTCAACAAAACCTGGAATCAAATTAATATTTATCAAAAATAATTGCCCTATAATAATTCTCTATATAGCTGTTTTCTGCTCATTCTCTATTCCTCAGATGAACACAGGATAAAACTTGCAATAGCAAAAGGAACAAGATTTATAGCTACCCCTGAAATATAAGAAAGATTGCCCATACTGTATCCAATAGGAAGCTTCCTTAGAACCGGAAGAGCTGAGATTTAAAATAAAATATTCAGTAAAATTTAGGAGAACAGCAAGCCTAATGTTGTATTTTGTTGCAGCTATCAGGGTACTGGTATATGTTCTCCTGATAAATTGACTGCCCCACCACATACTTGACTTCCAAGAATTGGAGTTGGATTACAGATTCTCATAAATTCAATATGTGGATCTCCAACTTCAGCTTCATAGTTTGGGCATGTATAGGGAGAAGTTGGCATTTCACATCTTGACTTGCTCTTTCCTGCACCTCAGTTAGCTCCAGATATGAGGACCTGCTTTGATATCAGGGCTGGTCATCTCTCTTGGTTCTGCTCTTGCTGCCTGTGTTCTTCCCCCTGTGCTTTATCATTGCAAGAGAGAGTGGAGCCAGTCCATGGTGGATAAAAGAGAGGCTCCATCCTGCAAGGCCTTCCCAGTGAGGAGCTGAGAGTGCATAGCACCTTGCAGGATTGGGTCCTGGCAGAGTAAATGAGAAAGGACTGGAGAGAGAAGAGGGGGAAAAGAAACAAGAGGGCCTGAGATTAACAAAGAAAAGTTCCAAAGAGGAGAAAAGTCATTGCAAAGAGACTTTGCAGACAGAATATCCCAGCTGAAATGTAGTTCTGTCACACTTGTTTGAAAGAGAAGCCAATCCATGGGGTAAGTGAAAAGCGATTCTCTAATGTTGCCTTCACAGGGCTGCCTTTGGGCGCCATTTGTTTTATGCTGTACACATTACATTTAGCTTTGGGCAGCAGTATGAGTGCTGCTGTTGCACTATTTATTGTGGCAGTTGCTCTAACTGACAACTGGGGGATCAAACACCCACGACTGGCCCAGGTCAGCTCACTTAGGCTCATGAGGCTCAGGATCCAGGGCTGAAAATTTGTTGTGTAGACGTTTGGGTTCAGGCTGGACCCTGAGCTCTGGGACCCTGCCAGAGTGGAGAGTCCCAGAGCTCAGGCTCCAGCCCGAGCCTGAATGTCTACATAGCAATTTTTAGCCCCACAGCCCAAGCCAGCTGCAGCCATGCCACAGGGCTCTTGTCCCCAGGTAGACGTGTCCTTGGAGGGTGGCAGCAATACCCTTTAATATGCTGTCACCTTTGTACAGGGTAGGTCGCTTAATGTAAGGCAAGGTGTCACCTTTGTAAAGCAGGAATGGAGGTCAAGAGTCGCCTTGTATTATTGATGTAGGCATTTAGGGTGGCAGCCTCGCTCTTCCCCCACTGAAGTCAGTGGTAAAACTCTTTGATTTCAGTGGGAGCAAAGGGAGGCCAATGTTGGGTGCTTTTGAAAACTCTGGTCTTCGGGCCCCACTGATGTCTTGTCAGAATTCCTTCTTAGTATAAAGCAAGCCCTGAAATCATTACATAATTTTTACTCAGTCCTTATGAGACTAAACTGAGGAAAGGCTTTGGCCTCAAGTTCAGAAGCTGAGTTTCTCCCTTCACAAACACTGTACCAAACAAGCCTGTGGCAGTCTGGTCATTCTCTTATAAAAGTCGTAGAAATAACAGAACTCCCTATATAATTAATAGGCAGTAATTAGTATTTATGATTTTTAGGTAACAAACCAGTTGGAGTCTAGAAGGTAAAATGCACCCAGCTCTCAAACTTCCAGGAATTCTACCATGGGATTTAATGTTTCTATGGCCAGAGTGTAGTACTTTTTATCCCTCTGCCATATATTACAGATATGCCTTACTCAACACATACACATTTTCTCATATTTGTGTTTACTACACATACCTCTTTATTTTCAAATGACTATACAGTGGAGGCTGAAATAGTAACCTTTTGTTTTACCTAAAGTAAAGGCCATGCATATAAATTGCTGCCATTATTATCCTTTCCCCCTCCTCCTACAGCATTCCTGCTCCACTCCTGAAGGATTCACTATATTTTAGTATTCAAAAGTACATTGTGAGTTGGAAACAATTGCAGCTGAAATCCAAGAATGAATAATTCTAAGAAAATATTAATAAAATAAAATTCATTCTGAAATTAAAATAAACAAATAGCAGAGATACTGTGGCCTGCTGAACTGGAAATAGATAGTAAATATTCTTTAGATAAAAAGGTTCTTGGATAGCAGCTGTGAAACTTTCTATTCTTTTTAAAGCATAGTTATTTCACTTTTAGTATGACTTGAAGTACGTGTCTTTTTTTTTGGTTGGTTGGGTTTTGGTATATTTATATTCTAATGAGATGAGATTTTCTTAAAGCTGCTACTACCAATAAGTAAAGCTGCCAAAAAATGCCCTGCAGTTTCTTTTTTGAGTTGTTTTCATTCATTTGCTTAGACGAAGTTTGCACTGCATTTGTGTTCAATTTTCAAAAATATTTTTGAAATGAGTTTACTGGAGGGAATTTTTGCAGAACCAGTGAAATGTGAATCAATGGTGGAAAATATTCATTGAAAGTGAATTTTGATTTTGTCAACACGAAAGCTTGCACTGGAAACCTGAGTCCAAGAGTTACTCTGATCCAGACAAGGGAACAGGAACAGTGCCACGTGACTTATTTGTCCAATCAGAGCTAACCAGAATAGTTTTAGTTTTGAAAATCATTTACAATAAAGTATTCATGGACAAGCTACAGACCAAGAATTATTTTGCAAATTCTTAAAAAAACAAATTCCAGAATAGTGCAAAACCCACAGAATAATTCATGAAAAAAGAGGCAAAATTTATCCAAAAATGATTAGTTAAAATTATTTTCCCAACTCCATTGTGGCATATCACTTTATTTCTCTAAAAGAGTTGACAGCTGGTGAAAAACGAAAATTACTGAATAAAAGAAGCAGGTCTCTAAAGTCTTTCAGGAGGAGCACATTTTATGTGGCTTACTGTTTAAGAGCAGCTGTCATACCATGGAAAATTTAAAAGCATTCTGATCTTAAATAATCCCTTGTGAGACTGTCCTGAGGCTAATGGAGTTACCCTGAGGATGGGATTTGCCTTCTCCTTAGAAACAATTCTGTCTGTAATTATCTCAATTTTGGTGGGAGCAGGTGCAGGCTTTACTTTTTTTTTTTTTAAACCAGCAAAATATGCCTACAAAGCAGAATTGTTGGTTCTTTGTTAATCTGCTGCTGGGTTTTGTTATAAACTCAAATCTGTGCTCAAGGTTCATGTAAAGGTCTGCAGACCTTTGAAGTTCATGTGGGATGAGTTTAATTTCACACACAAGTCAGGCCAATGCTAAGGGTCTTAAGATTAACAAAAACCCAGGCAAAAGGATGTGGTTCCAAATGACTTTTGCATTATTAGTCATGTTTATTCCAGCAGTGCCTAAGGACCAGCCAAGAATGGGGACCCATTATGCTAACCATTGTACAAGCACTGTAGTAGTAGGTCCTTGCCCTGAAGTGCATAGACATGAATTCAGGGGTTCACTGGAACGTGAGACTCAAGGTGAAATTCTTTGGGAGCAAACCCACACAGATTGGAATCCAGGGGAAAACCACTAAGCTTTGTACAGTCCTAGCCATAAATCTCTATATGTGACAACATAACATCACTTACTTGCTGTGGAGATGGTTACAAATGGAAGCTTATTGGCCTCAGTTGAAAAGCGAGCATCATGAGCAGCTGAACTCAGAGTTAAGTAAAAGCCCTATTTTTATGCCAGTGGATCTGGTGAGCCATGGTAGCGGGGAGGGAGGGGAATGCATACACACAAACACTAATCCTTCCTCTGCAGGGGACAATGAGACAAACTGTTTAAATTCAGGGTTGGTACATAACTTTCCCTCCCACACATCGTTGAATCACAGAAGCTAATTGGACTAGCTATGACTAAGTGAGCAATGAGACATTACAGACAAGTCTGTGTATTGAGTATCGTCAGTCCTCAGGTGTGTAATGAGGCAGGCATATGGATTTTCCGCACAACACTGCCAGAGATGTGTTACTGAAAATCTATCATGGGGATTATACAATGTATCTATAATGAACAAGGTCTTTGTGTAGCAACTTTCATATAGAAGTATCACAAACTGGATTAATTTTGTACCAGCACGTACAAATAGATATGGTGTCAGTATTGAATAGAAACTGAAACTTTGAGCCAAACCGTTATTTACCACAGTGTAAATCCAGAGCAACTCCAGTGACTTCAACAAAGATTACATAAAAACTACACCACTGCTCATATTACTAGACGGGCTCCTGATGCCTGCACACAGCTGTGAGCCCTGCTAACACTTCCCAAGTTGAACCCCGATTTCTCCACTTCTGATCTTTTTAAAGTAAAAGTTACACAAATCCATCCTGTACCATATGGGAAGCATATTGAGCTGTTTTATTTGTGGATAATTTTAGGTTTTCAGTAGAAGACATGCTGCAGTATGCTGAGCACAGTGCGAGGCAAGGGGCTACCCCACAAATGCCTGTTGCCTCCCATGGGTCCCCTCAGACAGTGGTTCTCAACCAGGGGTACACAGAGGTCTTCCAGGGGGTACATCAACTTATCTAGGTATTTTCCTAGTTTTACAACAGGCTACATAAAAAGCACTAACAAAGTCTACAAATTATAATTTCATGGATAATGACTTGTTTATACTGCTCTATATACCATACGCTGAAATTTAAGAATAATATTTATATTATATGGTAAAAATGAGAAAGTCAGCAATTTTTCAGTAACAGTGCGCTGTGACACTTCTTTGTATTTTTATGTCTGATTTTGTAAGCAATTCGTTTTTAAGTGAGGTAAAACTTTGGGGTATGCAAGACAAATCAGACTCCTGAAAGGGGTACAGTAGTCTGGGAAGGTTGAGGGCCGCTGCCCTAAGATACAAGTAGATCTTGAAAGATCTGTGGATTTGGGGGATTGGAACCTCTGGCCCCACCTGGTTTAAACCCCACCTTGCTTGGAAACTCTGCAAGTTTACTTACTACATTATGACAGATTTCAGAGTAGCATCCGTATTAGTCTGTATCCGCAAAAAGAAGAACAGGAGTACTTGTGGCACCTTAGAGACTAACAAATTTATTAGAGCATAAGCTTTCGTGGACTACAGCCCACTTCTTCGGAAGTGGGCTGTAGTCCACGAAAGCTTATGCTCTAATAAATTTGTTAGTCTCTAAGGTGCCACAAGTACTCCTGTTCTTCTTTTTGCGGATACAGACTAATACGGATGCTACTCTGAAATCTGTCATAATGTAGTAAGTAAACTTGCAGAGTTTCCAAGCAAGGTGGGGTTTAAACCAGGTGGGGCCAGAGGTTCC